>NC_084614.1:85771245-85786245 GCF_033978795.1 Nerophis ophidion | reverse complement strand
CTCCCCAGCTACTTCGTCTAGCTCTTCCCGGGGGATCCCGAGGCGTTCCCAGGCCAGCCGGGAGACATAGTCTTCCCAACGTGTCCTGGGTCTTCCCCGTGGCCTCCTACCAGCTGGACGTTTTATACGTATTTTTATAAATGTCTAATGATAATATCAATAAAGGATTTTAATCACTGCTATGCTGAAATTATAACTAATATTGATACTGTTGTTGATAATATTCATTTTTGTTTCACTACTTTTTGGTTTGTGTCTCCTCTCAATTGCTCTGTTTATTGCAGTTCTGAGTGTTGCTGGTTCAGGTTCGGTTTTGGAATTGGATTGCATTGTTATGTATTGCTGTGTAGTGGTTGAAAATCGATTTAAAAAAAAAATGAGAATCGATTCTGAATCGCACAATGTATTCGAATCGATTTTTCCCACACCCCTAATATTTATACATGTGCAAGGGGGAAGTCCACGGGCTGTTAGAACGCCTAACGATGCCTAAACGCTCCATAGTAGCAAACTCCTCTTTAGCAACGGTCGATTTAGCCGCGTCGAGACGGCGCACGAGCGCAAAAACTGGCGGGCCCACAGTGGGAATCAATCAATCAATGTTTATTTATATAGCCCCAAATCACAAATGTCTCAAAGGACTGCACAAATCATTACGACTACAACATCCTCGGAAGAACCCACAAAAGGGCAAGGAAAACTCACACCCAGTGGGCAGGGAGAATTCACATCCAGTGGGACGCCAGTGACAATGCTGACTATGAGAAACCTTGGAGAGGACCTCAGATGTGGGCACCCCCCCCCCTCTAGGGGACCGAAAGCAATGGATGTCGAGCGGGTCTAACATGATACTGTGAAAGTTCAATCCATAGTGGCTCCAAGACAGCAGTGAGAGTCCCGTCCACAGGAAACCATCTCAAGCGGATCAGCAGCGTAGAGATGTCCCCAACCGATACAGGCGAGCGGTCCATCCTGGGTCCCGATGTTCAAAATGTTCAACGCCATGTTTAGTGTCCGCGGTGGAGAAAGCGGGAGTGGTTAACGACGGAAAATCCGCCAGCAAACGCTGAAAAACGTCACCAGATACCGAATAATTAGCGTGTGTTAACGGTCCAAGTCCCCCTGCCTTACATGTAAAAGATGAAAAATAATAATAATAATAATAATGGATTAGATTTATTTCGCGCTTTTCTATTGTTATATACTCAAAGTGCTCACAGAGAAGTGGGAACCATTCATTCATTCACACCTAGTGGTGGTAAGCTACATTTGTAGCCACAGCTGCCCTGGTGTAGACTGACGGAAGCGTGGCTGCCAGTTTGCGCCTACGGCCCCTCCGACCACCACCAATCATTCATTCATCATTCATTCACCGGTGTGAGCGGCACCGGGGCAAAGGGTGAAGTGTCCTGCCCAAGGACACAACGGCAGCGATTTGGATGTCAATAGGTGGGAAGCGAACCTGCAACCCTCAGGTTTCTGGCACGGCCGCTCTACCCACTACGCAAAAGACACGGCATCAATCAATCGGCGGTTAGCAACATCAACAAGCAGTCCGTTAGCACACAGAAAATCCGCGCCAATAATGGGGACTGTGATGGCGGCGATGATCAAATTCCACTGGAAATTACGTCCATTGAAGCAAACAGTCACCAACCTGGAGCCGAAAGTGTCGATTGATGAGCCGTTGGCGGCCCTCAGCAGCGGCCCGCAGCCACCTGTCGCCTTGTCCGCGTTTGTGGCAGGTAGCAGGCTGACTTGCGAACCGGAGTCCACCAGGAAACGTCTCCTTGACGACCAGTCAGCGATGAAAAGCCGCTTCCTTGTTTCGCCGGCGCCCACAGCCGCTACTGAACGCCGGCGTTGGAGTTTCCGGGGGCCGTGAAGGAGCAAGGAGGGACACACCGTCGGGCTTTGGCGCCAAAACGTTGATGGAAGAAGCACTGGCCAGTTTCGCGCCTTTTCCGGGTAGTGACTCCCGCCACCACTGCTGGGTCGGCGTCCTCCGCCGTCTGCAGCGGGGGCGCTTCCACGCTCTGCACGGCAAACCGTCTGGAAGCCACCAGCACCCGGTCAGCTTCTTCAGCCAAGCCCCGGTAATCGCGGGAGGCCAGGGAAGTGGAGTTAGCTAGCGCTGCACGGGCTGCAGGTGGAAGCCGCCGCAAGAAAAGATGCGGGAAAATGAACCCGCCTTTTCCGGTTCCCAGCAGCGACAGCATACTGTCCATCAAATCCACGGCGGTGCCATCGCCCAAACCCGGCAGGGAAAGAAGTCTATCCGTCCTCTCAGCGTCAGTCAGAGTGAATCTTCGAAGCAGGAGATTCTTGAGGGCGGTGTACTTGCCGCTCTGTGGAGGGTCTCGCAACAGCTGCATAGCGCGGCGAGTAGTCTCCTTGTCGAGGGCTGTCACCACCAGGTGATACCGGGAGTCGTCGCCGTCGATTCCCCGTAGGTTGAAAAGTGACTCGATGTGCTGGAACCATGATGCTGGGTCGCTCTGCCAGAACTCTGGAAGTTTGCAGTTTGCTGGAGTCGCAGTTTGCTGGAGCTGGGGCGACATGGCCGATGAAGACCTCTCTTCCGCGTGAAAACAAAACCAATGTGGCGAATGCAAGAAACAGAACGTTGTCTCTTCAATGTCTATATCTACTGTACAGATTTACTTTAGAAAAGAGAAGTGTTGGGTACCTCCATTGTTGCCTTGTTTGTATTTGACTTTATTTGACGTATTTTTAAAAACGTAGATGTTTTCTTTTTAAATCTATTTCTGAAAACTCTGAATCAGGATGGCTAGGAATCCCGATTCGAATGTGAATCGAATCAATAAATACCCTTCTGGTTTTAAATCCTCATGGCAAGCTCCAAAGGGGGCAGAATGTTTTCAGAATAAAAGTTGAAGTCAGTTTCTTGTGACCGTTTCAGGCGCCGGGCCTTGGCGGCCATTGTGGGCGTGTGGGCGGTGGCCTCGCTCATCTCCTTCCTGCCCATCCATCTGAAGCTGTGGTTGTCACAAGACGCGGAGGCGCTGCGCTGTCTGGCCAACGAGCGATGCTGCGACTTCAACACCAACGCGGCGTACGCCGTGTCCTCCTCGCTGGTCTCCTTCTACCTGCCGCTGGCGCTCATGATCTTCCTCTACTCGCGCGTCTTCCAGGAGGCGCAGAAGCAGCTGGAGAAGATCCGAGGGCGGGAGCGGCAACTCCAGCAGCTGCGTCTCGACACCCGGGCGGCCACCGGCGAGCCCGGGCCGACCGCGGAGTCGACGGAGGCGCCGGAGGCGCCGGAGGAGGACGAGGGCTGCGGTTCCAAGCGGGTGAAACTGAGTCTGAAGGAGCACAAGGCGGTGAGGACTCTGGGCATCATTATGGGGACGTTCACTCTCTGCTGGCTTCCCTTCTTCATCCTCAACATCCTCATCAGCGTCCTCAGCCTGGGAGACATCAAGCTGCTCTTCAGGCTCCTCAACTGGTTGGGGTACTCCAACTCCGCCTTCAACCCGCTCATCTACTGCCACAGCCCCGACTTCAGGCACGCCTACCAGGAGATCCTCTGCATGCGATGCAGACGGCGCCGGAAGGGGCGGGGCACGGGGCGGAGACGCGGGAACGCGGGCGCCGGGGTAAGGCCCCACAGTCGGCTGACCCAGACATCCTCCACGGGGGAGGCTCTGGAAGTGTCCGCGGAGGACAGTTCAAACAGCGAGAGCTGTGATGAAACACTGTTTACTCCGCAGGCTTGACTTTCATTCACTCTGTGTTCGGACGGTACTTCTTATTTTAATACTTTGGAACGATGGGCATTTCTGGGTGTTGTTGATGAATGGCTTTCGCTTTGCATGGTAGAGTTTTAACCGGCACTTGCAGGTGTAGCGACGAATCGTAGTTACTGACAGCGGTTTTCTGCTGTGTTCCTGAGCCTATGTAGTGATATCATTTACACACCGATGTCGCTTTTTGATGCAATACCGCCCGTAATATCATCACATACCTGCAGTGATTCCTCCAACTTCGCCTTCAACCCGCTCATCTACTGCCACAGCCCCGACTTCAGGCACGCCTACCAGGAGATCCTCTGCATGCGGGGCGGACCGCGCCGGAAGGGGCGGGGCACGGGGCGGAGACGCGGGAACGCGGGCGCCGAGGTCAGACCCCACAGTCGGCTGAACCAGACGTCCTTCACGGGGGAGGCTCTGGAAGTGTCCGCGGAGGACAGTTCAAACAGCGAGAGCTGTGATGAAACACTGTTTACTCGGCAGGCTTGACTTTCATTCACTCTGTGTTCGGACGGTACTTCTTATTTTAATACTTTGGAACGATGGGCATTTCTGGGTGTTGTTGATAAATGGCTTTCGCTTTGCATGGTAGAGTTTTAACCGGCACTTGCAGGTGTAGCGGCGAATCGTAGTTACTGACAGCGGTTTTCTGCCGTGTTCCTGAGCCCGTGTGGTGATATCCTTTACATATTGATGTCGCTTTTTGATGCAGTACCGCCCGTAATATCATCACTTACCTGCAGGGATTCCTCCAACTCCGCCTTCAACCCGCTCATCTACTGCCACAATCCCGACTTCAGGCACGCCTACCAGGAGATCCTCTGCATGCGGGGCAGACCGCGCCGGAAGGGGCGGGGCACGGGGCGGAGACGCGGGAACGCGGGCGCCGGGATAAGGCCCCACAGTCGGCTGACCCAGACGTCCTCCACGGGGGAGGCTCTGGAAGTGTCCCCGGTGGACAGTTCAAACAGCGAGAGCTGTGATGAAACACTGTTTACTCGGCAGGCTTGACTTTCATTCACTCTGTGTTCGGACGGTACTTCTTATTTTAATACTTTGGAACGATGGGCATTTCTGGGTGTTGTTGATAAATGGCTTTCGCTTTGCATGGTAGAATTTTAACCGGCACTTGCAGGTGTAGCGACGAATTGTAGTTACTGACAGCGGTTTTCTGCCGTGTTCCTGAGCCCGTGTGGTGATATCCTTTACACATCGATGTCGCTTTTTGACGCAGTACCGCCCGTAATATCATCACATACCTGCAGTGATTCCTCCAACTTCGCCTTCAACCCGCTCATCTACTGCCACAGCCCCGACTTCAGGCACGCCTACCAAGAGATCCTCTGCATGCGGGGCGGACCGCGCCGGAAGGGGCGGGGCACGGGGCGGAGACGCGGGAACGGGGGCGCCGAGGTCAGACCCCACAGTCGGCTGAACCAGACGTCCTTCACGGGGGAGGCTCTGGAAGTGTCCCCGGTGGACAGTTCAAACAGCGAGAGCTGTGATGAAACACTGTTTACTCCGCAGGCTTGACTTTCATTCACTCTGTGTTCGGACGGTACTTCTTATTTTAATACTTTGGAACGATGGGCATTTCTGGGTGTTGTTGATAAATGGCTTTCGCTTTGCATGGTAGAGTTTTAACCGGCACTTGCAGGTGTAGCGACGAATTGTAGTTACTGACAGCGGTTTTCTGCCGTGTTCCTGAGCCCGTGTGGTGATATCCTTTACACATTGATGTCGCTTTTTGATGCAGTACCGCCCGTAACATCATCACTTACCTGCAGGGATTCCTCCAACTTCGCCTTCAACCCGCTCATCTACTGCCACAGCCCCGACTTCAGGCACGCCTACCAGGAGATCCTCTGCATGCGGGGCGGACCGCGCCGGAAGGGGCGGGGCACGGGGCGGAGACGCGGGAACGCGGGCGCCGAGGTCAGACCCCACAGTGGGCTGAACCAGACGTCCTTCACGGGGGAGGCTCTGGAAGTGTCCCCGGAGGACAGTTCAAACAGCGAGAGCTGTGATGAAACACTGTTTACTCCGCAGGCTTGACTTTCATTCACTCTGTGTTCGGACGGTACTTCTTATTTTAATACTTTGGAACGATGGGCATTTCTGGGTGTTGTTGATAAATAGCTGTCGCTTTGCATGGTAGAGTTTTAACCGGCACTTACAGATGTAGCGATGAACTGTAGTTACTGACGGCGGTTTTCTGCCGTGTTCCTGAGCCCATGTGGTGATATCCTTTACACATGGATGTCGCTTTTTGATGCAGTACCGCCCGTAATATCAGGTTGTTATCCTGATATATCCATGTTATTACGGACCGTAGATGGTGGAATCCCTAAATTCCTTGCAATAGCTGGTTGAGAAATGTTCTTCTTAAACAATTTGCTCACACTTTTGTTCGCAAAATATTAGTTTGTACTGTCGCACTTTAAAATGTATCTCAATGTTTACAGTACATACGTGCCAACCCTCCCGATTTTCCCGGGAGACTCCCAAATTTCAGTGCCCCGCCCGCAAATCTCCCCAGGGCAAACATTCTCCCGAATTTCTCCCGATTTCCACCCGGACAACAATATCGGGGGGGGATATCCTTAGCGTCCTCTCTCACCTGAAAAGGAGACTATCATATACGTCTCCGTTATCCATAGGTTCATCTATTACCCATAAAGTAAGCCGGGACGTTAATACACCGACACAATACATCCACAATTCCCATCATGCATTGCTTCAAAACTACGGCAAGTGGTAATGTCCAAAAAACAACATAACAGAGACGGAGCCGAAGAACCAAGACCAGACAACGGCGACGACCAGTAAGAAGAAAAGAAGTACGCTTGCCAGTTCCAAAGTGATTGGGAAAAGAATTATAATTTCAGTTCATCCAGGACAGCTCGAAGGGGAAGAGGTATGCTGCCTGCAAGTTTTGTAGATAGAACACGGTGGATGAACGGATACTTGAAAATATACACTCCAAGTTCCACATTTGCATCGTAAAGTCATGCCCCGCCTCACTCTCTCGGCTTCCGTCTGCTCCAGCGTCTCACCCTCTGTTTGTGCTCACTTCTATAAGCAACAGTTCATCCTCTGTATATTCAGCTTCGAAAAGATATGGTTGTGAATCTTCATTTGTCCAAGAAACGCCGTCTTTGTTGTCTGTTACCAAGTCTGCCATGATTGTAACACACTCGCGTTTGTTTCCAGGAGTAGGGACACACATGTTTTGCCCGAAGTCGGTAGTGCGCTGCTATGGAAACGGAAATAAATGCCAGCATGGATTAAAATGATCAAAATACAGTAAATATTGTACATATTGTTATGAAGATGTCTGTTACTACATATATATGTATATATATATATCTATATATATATATGTGTACTATATATATATATATATAGTACATATATAAATACATATATATATGTGTATATGTATATATATATATATATATATATATATATTGTACATATTACATATTGTTATGAAGATGTCCGTTAATACATTATCTATATATATATATATATATATATATATATATATATATATATATATACTTGCAGTGTGTATATTGTACATATTATATATCAGTGGTCCCCAACTTTTTTGTATCCGCGGTCCGGTCAACGCTTAATAATTTGTCCCGCGGCGGCTTTTTTTTTTTTTTTCTTTGTCATGAAAAATTGACGTTTTTGTCATTAAAAAGGGAGGTGTTTGTGGTCGGTGCACTAATTGTAAGCGTATATTGTGTTTTTTTTGTTGATTAAATAAAAATAAAAATAAAAAACAATTTTTATTTTTATTTTATTTTTTTTTTTTAATAAAAATGAATAAAAAAATATTCTGCGGCCCGGTACCGGTGGTTGGGGACCACTGTTATATATTGTTATTAAAGTGGTCAGTTATTACTTTACATATATACTTGCAGTGTGTATATTGTACATATTACATATTGTTATGAAAGTGTCTGTTACTACATGATATACATACTTGCAGTGTGTATATATAACGTTGATGGAGGGTTTTGAAGTTGTTTAGAGGACTTTGACTTCCATTATGCGCATCTTGAAAGCATTTTTAAAGTCTTTAAGTTTGTAAAAAAAAAAAAAAAAAAAAAGACGTGTGTTCCAGTCCGTCACACTTAAGGATCATGTTTTGTTTTGTCACGTTATGTTTTTGATTTTGGACAATCAGTCCCGTTTTGCACTTCCTGGTTTTGTTTGTTTCCATGCCAACCTCATTAGTTTTCACCTGTTCTCAGCCTCACCTGTTTTCTCTAATCATCCCAGCTATTTAAGTCACTCTTTTTCTTGTCTTCCTCCTGGGATCTTCTCACATGTGCACGCACCCTACCCATGCTGTTCCAACCTTCACGTCCTCGCCCACAGTCTCATGCCGAGTAAGTTTATGTATTCATGCCACAGTGCTAGTTTTGTTTTGTATGTTCATAGTTCGTTCATGCCAATCGAGCAAGTGTTTTTGTTTCCTGTTTATGTTTTGTAGCCAAGTTTTATACCTCCTTGTGAGCGCCCTTAGTTTGATTATAGTGTTTCTTTATTTCATAAGTCATATACCTGGATTCATGCCTGACTCCTCCCACGTCATCCTTGCATCGAGGAAGCACAAACATCCACAGCCCAAGCCTGAGACTGTCCCTCATAATGATTGTCAACCATGGCCAAAATGCCAGAAAAAGTGCAGTTCCCCTTTAACGTTTTAATGTTGTTACTAATATTCATAATCGAGCCCCCGGCTATTTTAAAAATGGGACAAGTTTGGCGAGATTTCGACGTCCCCTCGTCAGAAAATGACTTTTAGAATAACTTGCAATGGCAAAGACCAAAATGTTTACAGTACAAACGAATGGCAATTGTTGTTGTTTTTTTAAATATTTGCAATGATAACGAGGGCCCGCTTCACACAGAGGAGGTAATTAGGTTGCTAAACCGAGACGAGTGACCGGAATGTTCCATGTGTACGTGGAGCAAAAGCTGGGGTAAAGAGCTGCAGCCTAATAATTACAGGTTTGACTCTCTCCGTGTGTGTGTGTGTGTGTGTGTGTGTGTGTGTGTGTGTGTGCTCTTGTATTTCTACTCTTCTTGAGACATCAACAAGGAAAAGTAGCTTCCATATGAGGAGTTGTGAACAAGTGAGGACATAAATCATGGTCCCGATACGGAAAAACCATAGCATCTAAAACAGAATGTCTCGTTAGCACCCCCTGCTGGTGAAAACTATCAAAATGAAGGTGGTCGCAAAAAGGAGGGATTTTTCATGTAGTGTGTCGGTTTTAAAAGTGCTTCCCCTCTGGTCAACATATGAAATAACAAGTGTGTGGAAGAAATTGAAATGCACCCCCTTTGGCCAAAATGTATTAAAAAAATATATATATATGTGTATATAGAGACATACTGTAATAACTTGAAGAAGATAATGAAGATTAAAAATAATAACTTATTAGTGATTCCTAGAGCTCAAAAAAAGTCTGCGGGCTATAGAGCGTTTTCCGTTCGGGCTCCAGTACTCTGGAATGCCCTCCCGGTAACAGTTCGAGATGCTACCTCAGTAGAAGCATCTAAGTCTCATCTTAAAACTCATCTGTATACTCTAGCCTTTAAATAGACCTCCTTTTTAGACCAGTTGATCTGCCGCTTCTTTTCTTTCTCCTATGTCCCCCCCTCCCTTGTGGAGGGGGTCCGGTCCGATGACCATGGATGAAGTACTGACTGTCCAGAGTCGAGACCCAGGATGGACCGCTCGCCTGTATCGGTTGGGGACATCTCTACGCTGCTGATCCGCTTGAGATGGTTTCCTGTGGACGGGACTCTCACTGCTGTCTTGGAGCCACTATGGATTGAACTTTCACAGTATCATGTTAGACCCGCTCGACATCCATTGCTTTCGGTCCCCTAGAGGGGGGGGGGGGGTTGCCCACATCTGAGGTCCTCTCCAAGGTTTCTCATAGTCAGCATTGTCACTGGCGTCCCACTGGATGTGAATTCTCCCTGCCCACTGGGTGTGAGTTTTCCTTGCCCTTTTGTGGGTTCTTCCGAGGATGTTGTAGTCGTAATGATTTGTGCAGTCCTTTGAGACATTTGTGATTTGGGGCTATATAAATAAACATTGATTGATTGATTGAATCATTAATTAATTAATTAATAATAATAAAATAATATTGTATATACCCAAAAAAAGTTGGCATTTTTCAGAGGTCTCGAGAAGGTTACAAATACAAGACTGTGTGTGTGTGTGTTTGTGTGTGTGTGTGTGTTGGAGCTGACCTGGGGACAACAACGCCCCCCAGTGGAGGTGGACGGTCAGACTGCAGGTACACAAACACCAACCGTTAGTCAGTTTCATTAACGTCCTGCCAGCGCGGCAACAACACACAACAACAGCAGTCACGTTTTCGTCTACCGTAAAGCAGTTCGTCTGCCGTAAACAGCAATGTTGTGACACTCTTAAACAGGACAATGCTGCTATCTGCTGTGCATGCATATGTGACAATAACATCTACGGCTATTAGAGCAGTGGTTCTCAACCTTTTTTCAGAGGTGTAGCCCCTGTGAACATTTTTTTTAATTAAAGTACCCCCTAATCAGAGCAAAGCATTTTTGGTTTGAAAAAAAAAAAGATAAAGAAGTAAAATACAGCACTATGACTTGGGATTGGGGCTCTTTAGCACCGCCCTATGTGATGTACTACCCCCCCCCCCCCCCCCAGGGGAGAGGGGGCACAGAGCAGAAAAGAAATGGCAGATCAACTGGTCTAAAAAGGGGGGTCTATTTAAAGGCTAGAGTATACAAATGAGTTTTAAAATGGGACTTAAATGCTTCTACTAAACAGTGTCAACACACTTTGAGTTCCTTAGAAAAAAGGTAAAAAAAAGCGCTTTACAAGTATAAACCATTCACCATATTTACAACCGTAGATTTTACCGTCAAAAATTGGCAGCTCAGTCAACAGCATTTTAATGCGAAAAACACTAGTCGACGGTTTAGCTCTGTTGGTAGAGTGGCCGTGCCAGCAACTTGAGGGTTGCAGGTTCGATTCCCGCTTCCGCCATCCTACTCAATGCCGTTGTGTCCTTGGGCAAAGCCACTGTACCCACCTGCTCCCGGTGCCACCCACACTGGTTTAAATGTAACTTAGATATTGGGTTTCACTATGTAAAGCACTTTGAGTCACTAGAGAAAAGTGCTATATAAATGTAATTCACTTCACTTCACTAGTCCCCAATTTATAGTAATATGCTGTAAAGAACAACGTAAAAGGTATTATCCATCCATTTTTCTACCGCTTATTCCCTTTGGGGTGGCGGGGGGCGCCGGTGCCTATCTCTGCTACAATCGGGCGGAAGGCGGCGTACACCCTGGACAAGTCGCCACCTCATCACAGGGCCAAATTTATTGTAATTTTTATTAATTTAATGCGGAGTTTGCTGTAAAGTTATGTATTTTTTTATTTATTTTATTTAGACAAAAACATGTTTGGATTGCAAGATAAAATTCTGTAGTATTTATTGCAATATTGGATAGTATTAAAGTTGAAAAGGTAGGCAATTTCAAGCGGTACATATATTTTTTTTCTGTCAAAATGAAAAAAATTAATTATATTTATATTTACTGTCATTGCAAAGTTTGACGCACGGGGGCGCCACTGACCGCGGTCGTCAAGGGTTTGTTTGATATACTCTGATTTTAAAAAAAAAAAGTTTTTATATTGATTTTTCTTAAACAAGACACTTAATGTAACCTAAATGTATTTCTGCGACCTAAAAAAAATGTATACTTTTGAATAAGTATAGTAAATTAATGTAAATAAAAAGATGATTTAATTATTTGCAATTTCCGGTTTAGATTTCTGTGCGGTTTCAAAATGAATATTGTATTCTCAAGTAAAGTTTTTTTAAATTTTTTTTATGTAATATTTTATATGACATTGTTATTCAAATAAAGTTTACGAAAAGAAAATCCTGGTAAGAGTGACAGCGTCTACGAACATGACGTCATACTTGCCAACCTTGAGACCGGGAGGTGGGGGTTGGGCGAGGGGCGTGGTTAAGAGGGGAGGAGTATATTTGCTATCCATCCATCCATTTTCCTACCGCTTATTCCCTTTGGGGTCACGGCGCCGGTGCCTATCTCAGCTACAATCGGGCGGAAGGCGGTGTACACCCTGGACAAGTCGCCACCTCATCGCAGTATGTGTAGAAATCTTTATTTATAATTAAATCACGTGTTTATTTTTCAACAAGTTTTTAGTTCTTTTTATATCTTTTTTTTTCCAGATAGACCACTACAAATGAGCAATATTTTGCACTGTTATACAATTTTAAAAATCAGAAACTGATGACATAGTGCTGTATTTTACTTCTTTATATTATTTTTTTTTTCAAACCAAAAATGCTTTTCTCTGATTAGGGGGTACTTGAATTAAAAAAATGTTCACAGGGGGTACATCACTGAAAAAAGGTTGAGAACCACTGCGCTAATAGCCGTAGATGTTATTGTCACATATGCATGCACAGCAGATAGCAGCATTGTCCTGTTTAAGAGTGTCACAACATTGCTGTTTACGGCGGACGAACGCCTTCCTGTGCACTTAAGATGTGACTTTAAGGTTTTACTACTTACGTATAAAATACTACACGGTCTAGCTCCATCCTATCTTGCCGATTGTATTGTACCATATGTCCCGGCAAGAAATCTGCGTTCAAAAGACTCCGGCTTATTAGTGATTCCTAGAGCCCAAAAAAAGTCTGCGGGCTATAGAGCGTTTTCCGTTCGGGCTCCAGTACTCCTGAATGCCCTCCCGGTAACAGTTCGAGATGCTACCTCAGTAGAAGCATTTAAGTCTCACCTTAAAACTCATCTGTATACTCTAGCCTTTAAATAGACCTCCTTTTTAGACCAGTTGATCTGCCGCTTCTTTTCTTTCTCCTATGTCCCCCCCTCCCTTGTGGTCCGATGACCATGGATGAAGTACTGGCTGTCCAGAGTCGGGACCCAGGATGGACCGCTCGCCTGTGTATCGGTTGGGGACATCTCTACGCTGCTGATCCGCCTCCGCTTGAGATGGTTTCCTGTGGACGGGACTCTCGCTGCCGTCTTGGATCCGCTTTGAACTGAACTCTCGCGGCTGTGTTGGAGCCACTATGGATTGAACTTTCACAGTATCATGTTAGACCCGCTCGACATCCATTTTTTTCGGTCCCCTAGAGGGGGGGGGGGGGGTTGCCCACATCTGAGGTCCTCTCCAAGGTTTCTCATAGTCAGCATTGTCACTGGCGTCCCACTGGATGTGAATTCTCCCTGCCCACTGGGTGTGAGTTTTCCTTGCCCTTTTGTGGGTTCTTCCCAGGATGTTGTAGTCGGAATGATTTGTGCAGTCCTTTGAGACATTTGTGATTTGGGGCTGTATAAATAAACATTGATTGATTGATTGGCTTCACGGTGGAAGAGGGGTTAGTGCGTCTGCCTCACAATACGAAGGTCCTGCAGTCCTGGGTTCAAATCCAGGCTCGGGATCTTTCTGTGTGGAGTTTGCATGTTCTCCCCGTGACTGCGTGGGTTCCCTCCGGGTACTCCGGCTTCCTCCCACTTCCAAAGACATGCACCTGGGGATAGGTTGATTGGCAACACTAAATTGGCCCTAGTGTGTGAATGTGAGTGTGAATGTTGTCTGTCTATCTGTGTTGGCCCTGCGATGAGGTGGCGACTTGTCCAGGGTGTACCCTGCCTTCCGCCCGATTGTAGCTGAGATAGGCCCCCGCAGCCCCGAAAGGGAATAAGCGGTAGGAAATGGATGGATGGATGATTGATTGATTGATTGACGAACTGCTTTACGGTAGACGAAAACGTGACTGCTGTTGTTGTGTGTTGTTGCCGCGCTGGCAGGACGTTAATGAAACTGACTAACTATAAACCCACATAAAAAACCAAGAACTCGCTCTCGATCATTCTACAGTTATAACGTCATTGGGCAGGCACTCTGTTTATATTGTGGGAAAGCGGATGTGAAAAAAGGCTGTCGACACGTCACTCGGGTCCGCATGGAGCTGGAGGGGGCGTGGTCTCCAGCTCCGCCTGAATTTTGGGAGATTTTTTCGGGAGAGGCGCTGAATTTCGGGAGTCTCCCGTTGGCAAGTATGCATAACGCTCGTAAAACAAGTTGACGGAAGTGATGTAATTTTTGCGCATGCGGGGAAAGATGGTGTCTTCCGGTACCGATCGCATATTGACATGCATCGATAACTTCTAAGGGTACGCAGCATCGAGCGCTACTGCCTACTGGCGCTGACGCCATCTTGGAGTGGTGATCCCCTCCACTCAGTGCTATTCATTTGGCAGGAGCAATGAACTGTTAGCGCATTTATTTCATTTTACCTCACTGAATACTAATATTTTCACGCATTATTTTGTCATACGTGTAGCTATGATAAAGGACACATGTTTTTGGCGGGTTTATTATTCATAGTTTGCATAACAGCCATAGAATATTCGTATATGCTATAAGTGAACAGATCAAAACTGGGAATATAATCCCAGAAAAGGGGAAAAAAACGGTCAGCTATTTTAAAGTTGAAGAAACAATATGTTTAGGTTATAAATACATGTGTATATCTTACATAAACAATGTATGAATACATTTTTAAGAATATATTGATTTGTAATTGTTTTTGTTTATTTATGTGTTGAATATACATGTTACCCAACAGGGAAATGGACTTAAAAAAACTAAATTTTTTAAAATTATCTAGATTTTTAACTGTTTTTGTTAACTTATGTGTTTAATATACATTCTACACCGATATATACATTTTATTCTTACATGATATTTGCGTATTTTTATCTGTATTATTAAAATACTATTTTAGATTAGGGACAATTTACCCGACTGGCAAATGGACCAACAATTTTTACTTACCAAAACCATTTTCGTGTATAATTGTTTTTTTTTAAATATATTTTTAACATACACGTTACCCAACTGGCAAATGGAGTAAAAAAAAATAAAAATAAAATAAATACAAAAATAAAAATGTGGGTTTGTAATTGTTTTTGTTTATTTATGTGTTCAATATACACTTTATCCAACAGGCAAATGGACGAAAAAAAACTAAATTTTTAAAAATTATTTAGATTTTTAACTGTTTTTGTTTACTTATGTGTTTAATATACATTCTATACCAGTATATACAGATTATTCTTACATGTT
>NC_084614.1:85643745-85768745 GCF_033978795.1 Nerophis ophidion | reverse complement strand
TTATTTTACTCAAAATATTGTATGTAATGAAAAGGAATTCGGAAACATTACAACATGTACTTAATATTCCTACACTGCCATTCTGGGTTTTTATCTGATTAAAATTGTGATACAAAATGTGAATAATTCATTGAACTTAAAACATTTAATTATCATTATTGGTATGGCCAATACTGCTCCCGTAACTACTATTAAATCCGTACCTAAATTTGTAATATTACCCAAAACTTATGTAAGGTATCCAAAAAACAGAAGAATCAGCGATTATTACATTTTAACTGTATAGATGGAACCCGAAGGTCCCTGGTTCAATCCCCACCTAGTACCAACCTCGTCACGTCCGTTGTGTCCTGAGCAAGACACTTCACCCTTGCTCCTGATGGGTGCTGGTTAGCGCCTTGCATGGCAGCTCCCTCCATCAGTGTGTGAATGTGTGTGTGAATGGGTAAATGTGGAAGTAGTGTCAAAGCGCTTTGAGTACCTTGAAGGTAGAAAAGCGCTATGCAAGTACAACTTATTTGTCATTATCCAATTCCAAAACCAAACCTGACCCAGCAACACTGCAATAAACAGAGCAATTGAGAGGAGACACAAACACCACACAGAACAAACCAAAAGTAGTGTTAACAAAAACTAAATATTATCAACAACAGTATCAATATTAGTTGTAATTTCAGCACAGCAGTGATTAAAAATCCCTCGTTGACATTATCATTAGACATTTATTAAAATTAAAAACAGGAACAGTGGCTTACACTTGCATCGCATCTCATAAGTTTGACAACACACTGTGTCAAATGTTTTCACAAATATAAAATAAGTCATATTTTTGGTTCGTTTAATAGTTAAAAATAATTTACATTATTGCAATCAGTTGATAAAACATTGTCCTTTACAATTATAAAAGCTTTTTTTTTTTTTTCTTTTAAATCTACTACTCTGCAAGCATTTCAGCAGACTGGGGTAGATCAATCGGAAACATACTGTTTTTTAATCGAATCGAAAAAATCGATATATTATCGAATCATGACCCCAAGAATCGATATTGAAACGAATCGTGGGACACCCAAAGATTCGCAGCCCTGATATACATATATTTTAGATTTAGATTTAGATTGATTGGTCCCTGGAGGGAAATTCATTTTCACTGCCGTACATTTAAACATACAGACATTGCACATCACAAAACAAAAATGACAAAAAGACATCATACATGACCAACACATTTACAGGCTTTATCAGACGGGTCGGCCAGGCCTGCCAGTGTTTAGGGCGGCTATAGCTGCTATGTATACCGTATTTCCTTGAATTGCCGCAGGGCATATAGTATGCGCCTGCCTTGAATTACTCGCTTCGCAAAATACTTAGCACATGCTTAGTAATACCGCCGGGTCAAACACGTGGCGTCACGAGTGACACTTCCCCTGTCATCATTTTCAAAATCGAGGAGGTTGATTTCAATACCGGTAATTTGAAATCGCGTAAAGGGAAGAAGATTAAGAGCTGTTCAGTAGGATTTAAGGTCCAAGCTATTGAATACCGTAATGCTAAAAAGAACAGTAAGCAGCTATGTTTTATCAATATACCGTAGCTGCGTGTGTCAAATATGAGTCATTAAATGACTCCCGCCTCCTGGTGGTAGAGGGCGCTAGTGATCCTTCTTGCGACTACTCTGCTGCAGAAGAAGTAGGCAAAGAGCGACGTGATATGTGTTGGGACGGATATGACGCGGGGGGTGCACGACGGACCTTTTAGGATGTAACCAACGTTCCCTCTGCATTTGCACACTGCTCACGCGTCCTCTGCGCACGGCAAATCTCGGCCGCGCACAAAATCGAATAAAAAGATAAGCGCATAAAAGTGTGCACGTCTGACGTCGCTCACATGTGCGCCACTGAATGCTCAAGGAGTTTTGGCGTTTGCTCACACATATGAAAAATTGGAGGGAAAATTGGATGTAACACTCCTATCCTGGCAATGTCAACAACCGGGCTGAAATAAAGCATGTTCCAGTCCTAAATACCCAGTGTATTATTCATACAATAACACTTCATGGTGGCAGCGGTGGGATAAAGAGATCACCCACGGAGCAGAACGGGAGGGGGAGTTGTCCCAGGAAAATTCTGTCGTCGCCCGCACTTGAGGAGCCGAGCGAACTGATAGCAGCGGTCTGATAGCAGTTTGAATCGAAGCAGGAGGTAATAAAGGAAGATCTCCATCGAGAACTGAAGAAAGATAAGGAACACTTCTATAAACAAGTTATCGATGCTTTTGATCAGAAGGAGCTGGCATGGACTTCATTTATAAGTAAAAGTAAGACCATAATAACGTTTTTTTTTTTTTAATTAAATGTGCTTTTCATGATGGTATCCTTACATCACACTCAAATTTTTATTGCGTGCCTTTTAGTAAGTGCCGGAGTGAGAAGAGGTTTTAAGATATTTAGCACATGCTTACCTTTAACGCATGCCTTTGGTAAGCGTAGGAGTGAGAAGAGGTTTTAAATGAATTAGCGCCCCGGCGGCAATTCAAGGAAATACGGTATATATATATATATATATATATATATATATATATATATATATATATATTAGGAATGCACCGAAATGAAAATTTGTGGCCTTAGCCGAAGCCGAATAAAATTTAAACGCTTGGCCGAATACCGAATAATGAATGCATCCATCCATCCATTTTCTACCGCTTATTCCCTTTCGGGGTCGCGGGGGGCGCTGGCGCCTATCTCAGCTACAATTGGGCGGGAGGCAGGGAACACCCTGGACAAGTCGCCACCTCATCGCAGGGCCAACACAGATAGACAGACAACATTCACACTCACATTCAAACATTAGGGCCAATTTAGTGTTGCCAATCAACCTATCCCCAGGTGCATGTCTTTGGAGGTGGGAGGAAGCCGGAGTACCCGGAGGGAACCCACGCATTCACGGGGAGAACATGCAAACTCCACACAGAAAGATCCCGTGCCTGGATTTGAACCCAGGACTGCAGGAACTTCGTATTGCGAGGCAGGCGCACTAACCCCTCTTCCACCGTGAAGCCATAATGAATGCAGTTTTTCACAATTTTTTAAATATTGCATAAGTAGCCTAGAATAAATATTTAGACATGTTTTTCAAATAAAGTATTTTTTTATTGAATATTGAAATGTTTTTAATATTCCAGTAGCCTTTGCTTTTCAAAAAAAGCACAAAGTTTTTCATTTATATTAGGCCTTCATACAAAACATGCATTCCAAAAAAAAATAAAGTGCATTAAAGTGGATAAACCCACAACAAATGAATTATTGTCCTGCTTAGCCACAGTAGATATGCTAATAATGTAAACAGAAGGCTTAAGTAAATCTCAATTAAGTGTGTGCTTGTAACCTCATACACTTATACAGGTAGCCTACACAACAGGCTAATAATGTAAACAGAGGCCCCACTAAATCTCAATAAGTGTGTGCTTGTAACCTCATACACTTATACAGGTACACAACATATCCCAACGTCACCGCCTCAAAAAATTGCGTCACACGCCACTATTCGGCCTTGTTTTTAACTCATTCCACCGAAGGCCGAATGTGGCTTTTTTTGCCATATTCGGCCGAATATATTCGGTTACCGATTAATCGGTGCATCCCTAATATATATATATATTTTTTTTTTGTATTTTATTATAGTTACTTTGAATTTACAACCCCCTGGCGCTGTTTTATTTTGTAGAGTTTTTGTACTTATTTTGATTACTGTTTCTTGTCTGTTTGTAAATGTTGAAATTTATAAATAAAAGTTTAAAATAATTAAATAAATGGCCGGCAAACAAGTTTAATACATACAGAATATTAAAAAATATATATAAAAAAATAATGGTGCTCAATAGTCTTCATTTGGATGTCAACACAGCTTGTGGTATTTCTCAAATAGGGAGGGGGGGGGGCGTGAGAGCTAATAGGGTATATTTAATAGATAACTAACCTGCTAGAAAGCCCACTGTTTAATATGTTTGTGTGTTACACACTGGTTTAGTGTGTAACTGTCGTCTGTGTTTTTGTGATGTGACGTCACGGCCAGTGACACGCAGCCACCCTCGCTGGCTACGGAACGTCGTGAAATTCAAAGTGCCGCAAAACGTTTTTTGTTGCCGCGGTAACGAGTGACTCTGAAGAGGGGGCCTGAACTCCGACCTCGGGAAAGACGACAACAACAAACGTTGCTTTAGAGCAGACCTGGGCAAATTAAAACCCGGGGGCCGCGTGCGGCCCGTTACGCTTTTCAATCCGGCCCGTCGGGTATAGCCAAATAATTTTTTTTTACATCTTTAAAAGGGAACAGTATCACCAAACCTATGCAAGCGTCAATATATACCTTGATGTTGCACAAAAAAGACCATGTATTTTTTTAACTGATTTCCGAACTAAATGGGTTGAACTTTGGCAAATTAAACGCCTTTCTGTTTATCGGTCTTTTAGCGATAACGTCAGAACGTGACGTCACCGAGGTAACACACCCGCCATATTCATTTTCACATTACAAACACCGGGTCTCAGCTCTGTTCTTTTCCGTTTTTTCGACTATTTTTTGGAACCTTGGAGACATCATGCCTCGTGGGTGTGTTGTCGGAGGGTGTAACAACACTAACAGGGAGGGATTCAAGTTGCACCACCGGCAAGAAATCTGCCGCCAGACCCCCATTGAATGTACCAGAGTGTCTTCACATTTGACCGGCGATGCTAAGACAGACATGGCACAGAGATGTATGGATAACCTGCAGATGCATTTGCAACCATTAAGTCAACGAAATCACAAAGGTGTGTTTTGTTGATGTTATTGACTTATGTGCTAATCAGACATATTTGGTCACGGCATGACTGCCAGCTAATCGATGCTAACATGCTATTTACGCTAGCTGTATGTACATTTGAAACCAGATACCCACATTTAATGCGAAACAAACACTTACCAATCGACGGATTTAAGTTGCTCCAGTGTCACAAGATGCGAAAGTCCTGATCGTTTGGTCCGCACATTTTACCGGCGATGCTAATAAGGCAGCCATGCTATGGGCCACTTCATTAGGTACACCCACGCTATGGCCGAATAGCGTCAATAGCTATTAGCTCAATAGCTTCAATTTCTTCTTCAATTTCGTTTTCGCTATCTGTCACCATACTCCGACCATCTGTTTCAATACATGCGTAATCTGTTGAATCCGAGTCTGAATCCGAGCTAATGTCGCTATATCTTGCTGTGGTAACCGCCATGTTGTTTGTATTGTTAGCCCTGTATGACGTCACAGGGAAATTGATAGTGGTTTCGAAGATAGCGAAAATAAGGCACTTTAAAGCTTTATTTAGGGATATTCCGGGACCGGTAAAATTTAAAAAAAAACTTCAAAAAATACAACAAGCCACTGCGGAACGGATTTTTATTGTTTTTAACCCTTTTGAAATTGTGATAATGTTCCCCTTTAAGATGGAACGTGATGTGCAGTCATTGTTTTTTAATGACCGTATACTAAGTATTTCAATGGTTGGAATCTGCGCTTGTGCATGATATCACCACATCACCAATCGACATTCACCAAATGATTCCCGAGCGTGGCCACCGCTGCCAATCACTGCTCCCCTCACCTCACAGGGGGTGGAGCAAGAGTACGGGTCAAATGCAGAGGGTAATTTCACCTCACCTAGTCTGTGTGTGACTATCAGTGGTACTTTTAACTTTAATATACTAGTTACTATGTTAATGTAATTAGTTACTATGGTAATCTAAGTGAGATTTTCCACAGACTGTTTTCCAGAGCAGTCAGCCTGAAATGTGGGTGTCAGGGACAGATGCGGATGGAGATTTTTACAACAAAGTTCTAAAACTTTGTGATGTATCAGATATATCAGATTGTAGGTGTTTTTTTTTGTTATTTTTACCCTTTGCGGTCATATTTTGTTGTTTTTTTGTTACATTTTGCTTGATTTAGGGGTGTAACGGTACGTGTATTTGTATTGAACCGTTTTGGTACGGGGGTTCGGTTCAGAGGTGTACCGAACAAGTTTCCACACGGACATATTAAGTAGCGTACCGCACGTTGTGTAAACAATGCACACCGAGGCACAACACACGGCATGCTAGCAGCGACCGGGCTAGGATAAACTGACCATACCTCTTTTCACCGGATATGTCCTCTTTTGCGGGGCTGTCCGGGTGGAGTTTCTTAAATGCCTCAAATGTCCGGCATTTTAAGTTAGGGTTGCGTGTATTTTCAATGTACGTTCAGGGTTAAGAAGGGGTTAAAAACAAAAAACAAAATCGTGAACGAGGGGCAGAGACAGAGAGAGCGACAGAGTCATGGTAAACGCGCATAAATCCATGGATTTACCAGATTTTATTTTTTATTATCTCTAGTAGGGGTGTCAAAAGTGTGCCCCGGAAGCCATTTGCGGCCCACAGCTAATGTTTTAAAGGCCCACGGCACATTCTAAAAATACTTTTAAAATAAACAAAAACGTAAACAAAAGCGAAATAAAAAAGCTTAAAGGCTAAATGTAACTTGGAAAAAGTTGCAACGTTGACCAATAAAACAAAAGCTGTTTTTTTTTTTCTTTCAAACTGTCATTGCTCAAAACATAATATTGAATCAAAATCAATGTTAATATGAATTATTGACCTATCACATCAAATATTCCACTAAGAAAAATATTTTTGGTGGAAGATATTGCAAATTTGGTAAATGAATAACCAAACAATGTATATTTTGTTGTTTTCTTACTGTAGCGAAAATGAACCGAACCGTGACCTCTGAACCGAGGTACGTACCGAACCGAAATTTTTGTGCTTGATTGCAAAATATGTAAATCGGGAGTTTGTGTAGTGTTCATATGTTCAATCAATCAATGTTTACTTATACAATACTAAATCGCGAGTGTCTCAAAGGGCTGCACAAGCCACGACGACATCCTCGACTCAGATCCCACATGTTGTCAATATTCAGTGTTTTATCGTCCATAGTTAATATTATAAATCGGTTATGTTAGATCCACTATGGATTGGACTTTCACAATATCATGTTAGACCTGCTCGACATCCATTGCTTTCGGTCCCCTATGGGGCGGGGGGTTGCCCACATATGCGGTCCTCTCCAAGGTTTCTCATAGTCATCATTGTCACTGTCACCGACAAGTTTTTCCTTGCCCTTATGTGGGCTCTACCGAGGATGTCGTTGTGGTTTGTGCAGCCCTTTGAGACACTGGTGATTTAGGGTTATATAAATAAACATTTGTTGATTGTAATCCCACATAATTTTCATGGGTGTCTCATTCAGTAAAAAAATTGAAATTCCATTACCTTTTTTAAGGCAGTTTGTCATAACGTTTTAGCTTTTAATCAGACACTATTGTGAGGTTTTGTATTAGTGTCCCTAAGTATAGACATACCGGCCCCCAGACACATTTTTTTCTCCAAATGTGGCCCCCCGAGTCAAAATAATTGCCCAGGCCTGCGTTAGAGGAAGAATAGGAAGCGTCTGTTTTAGCGCAAAATGCCATCTCCCCAAAAATATCCAAATGAACGTCGCATGGTTGAAGTCTCATGACTCTGTGTGTGTGAGAGCGTGTGTGTGTGTGGAATGGGGGGGGGGGGGGTTACAAAGCCGGCTGTGTGGGGGCGGCCGACCACAAGCTTGCAGCGCAACTGATCCTCGGCCTGCGGGTCCCTGGAGACAACAGACACGGAGAAAGTTCTCCGAGGGACAAATTAGTCTAGAGAATGTGATGAAAAGTCACATGACTTGTTGATTAGAGTCTGCGTTTTATTGGACCAAATAAAACACAACTTTGATAGCGTCTGGCGCGCACACACACACACACACACACACACACACACCCACACACACACACACACACACACACACACACAGCTGCTGGATGCATGAATGGCTGCTCAGAGACAATGCAGCTGTGGCGGGCCACGCCCCTTTTTCGACGGTGTTGTTTTCGCTTCGGGTTCCGTTGAGTCTAATTCTGCACGATGAAAACAATAGACTATTGTCCTACTGCGTGTGTGCGTGTGTGTGTGTGTGAACATGGTCCAGTTGGTCTTCAGGAACCAGGAGGGGCCTCTAGATCAGACCTGGGTATTTATTTTGACTCGGGGGGGCACAATGGTTGTTAAAAATCTGAGATGTCCGATAATATTGGACTACCGATTATTATCGGACGATAAATGCTTTAAAATATAACATTGGAAATTCTCGGTTTCAAAAAGTAAAATGTATGACTTTTTAAAACGTACAAAGCGCCGATTGCCTTTAAAGGCACTGCCTTAGTCATATAATATCTATGGCTTTTTTCACACACACCAGTGAATGCAAAGCATACTTGGTCATCAGCCATACAGGTCACACTGAGGGTGGCCGTATAAAGAACTTTAACACGGTCACAAATATGCGCCGCACTGTGAACCCACACCAAACAAGAACGACAAACACATTTTCGGGAGAACATCCGCACCGTAACACAACATTAACACAACAGAACAAATACCCAGAAACCCTTGCAGCACTAACTTTTCCGGGACGCTACAATATACACCCCCTACCCTAAGCCCGCCCACCTCGACCTCCTCATGCTCTATCAGGGAGAGCATGTCCCAAATTCCAAGCTGCTGTTTTGAGGCATGTTAAAAAAAAAAAAAATAATGCACTTTGTGACTTCATTAATAAATATGGCAGTGCCATGTTGCCATTTTTTTTTTTTACCATAACTTGAGTTGATTTATTTTGAAAAACCTTGGTACATTGTTTAATGCATCCAGCGGGGCATCACAACAAAATCAGGCATAATAATGTGTTGATTCCACGACTGTATATATCGATTGATATCGGAATCGGTAATTAAGAGTTCGACCATATCGGGATATCGGCAAAAAAGCCATTATCGGACATCTCTATTAAAAATGCATCTTGGGGCCGGTGTGTGTATATATTATACATAATATACACACACTTGGCGTGATGACAGTAGTAAGATAGTTCTAAGTAATAGAGGAGTGAAAGATTGATAATTGTGTGACCATAATCACGGCTTTTATTCCTCAACGATTAATTTTTTTTCTCTCCCAGAATATTGACATTAAAGGGGTCATATTATGATTAATTTTTTTTTCTACATTTAAACACTTCCTTGTGGTCTACACATTTATTGGTGTGTTTTTTGGGTCAAAATCATGCATAGATTGTGTTTTACAGACAGTTTTCGAGCCGCTTTCTTGACCGCCTCTTCAGGATCCTTTTTATGTGCCTCCACTTTGAGTGTGTCTTCTTCCCCGCTGTAGAGGGGGGGGACGTGGCCTGTGGACCTGCAGCGAAACAGGATGTGCCAGGGCCGGTTTTGAAATCAACGACAGGTGCATAGATGGCCCACCTGGGCCTGATTATCTAATCACCTGTGCTCTGGAGCAGTGGGGAGTCGGAGGTGGAGCTAGTGCAAGAGAGAGACAGAGACACATGCTGAAAAGCACAACCCCAAAAATTTATTGAGAAATAAAACAGTGTTTTAAACCCTGGAAAGGAACTGTCATACCGTGAATTGATTAACGTGGACCCCGACTTAAACAAGTTGAAAAACTTATTCGGGTGTTACCATTTAGTGGTCAATTGTACGGAATATGTACTGTACTGTGCAGTCTACTAATAAAAGTATCAATCAATCAATCAATGTCAGTGGTTGGTAGTCCGAAGAACCCGGAGGAGAGAAACCTCCACAATTTGGCGCCCAACATGGCCGGACCACCAATCACTGACATGGCAGTGCCTTTATATTGTTGCGGCCTGGAAAAGTTAGTGCTGCAAGGGGTTCTGGGTATTTTTTCTGATGTGTTTATGTTGTGTTACGGTGCGGATGTTCTCCTGAAATGTGTTTGTCAATTCTGGTTTGGTGTGGGTTCACAGTGCGGCGCATGTTTGTGACAGTGTTAAAGTTGTTTATACGGCCACCCTCAGTGTGACCTGTATGGCTGTTGACCAAGGAACTGTCATGTCAGTGATTGGTGGTCCGAAGAACCCGAAGGAGAGAAACCTCCACAATTTGGCGCCCAACATGGCTGGACCACCAATCACTTACATGGCAGTTCATTTATATTGTAGTGTCCCGGAAGAGCTGGTGCTTAAAGTTGTTTATACGGCCACCCTCAGTGTGACCTGTATGGCTGTTGACCAAGTATGATTTGCATTCACTTGTGTGTGTGAAAAGCAGTGGGTATTATGCCTTTTAAGGTTTATTGGCTCTCTGTACTTCACCCTACGTCTGTTTGGAAATCATACATTTAAATTTTTTAAACCGATACCGATAATTTTGAGACCGATACCAATAATTTCCGATATTACATTTTAAAGCATTTATCGGCAATATCACTAATATCGGCAGTCCGATATTATCATACATCTCAAATAATAACTAGTCCTGGGTCAGTGGCCTTGTGGTTAGAGTGTCCTCTATGAATTCGGTAGGTCGAGTCATACCGAAGACTTAAAAAAAAAAAAAGAAAAAAAAAAATATGTATATATATATATATATATATATATATATATATATATATATATATATTAAAAAAAAAATGGATTAGATCTATAAAGCGCTTTTTAGACACTCAAAGCGCGTCATCATTCATTCATACCTGGGGGTGGTAAGCTACATTTGGGTAGACTGACTGCCATTGCGCTCCTACAGCCCCGCCAACCACCACCCATCATTCATTCACCAGTAGGGGAAAAGGGGTGAAGTGTCCTGCTCAAGGACACAACGGCAGGGATTTGGATGACAAGAGGCGGGTAGTGAACCTGCAACCCTCAAGTTTCTGGCCCGGCCGCTCGTGCTGTAGATGGTTTTATCTGTTTGCTCAGCTCGGACAGCTGCAAAAACACTGTTAACCATGTTGCTTTAGCAGAGATGCTAACAGTGTCTTTCACAGACAATACATTGTTGTGTTTTCCGCTACCATTGTTGACGTCCTGCTTGTTGTTGTTACATGAAAACAGTTGACATTTTCTCACACTGCGCCTTTTCACAGAACATTATCACAATTTCAAAAGGGTTAAAAACAATAAAAATCAGTTCCCAGTGGCTTGTTGTATTTTTTTACATTTTTTTTCAAAATTTTACCGGTCTCGGAATATCCCTAAATAAAGCTTTAAATTGCCTTATTTTCGCTCTCTGCGAAGACACTGGCCATTTCCCTGTGACGTCACACAGTGCTGCCAATGTAAACAAACAATGGGAATACCACAGCAGGACATAGCGACATTAGCTCTGATTCAAACTCGGATTTCAGCGACTTAAGCAGATTGCGCATGTATTGAAACATATGGTTGGAGTATGAAAGTATTGAAGAAGAAACTGAAGCAATTGACGCTATTCATAGCCATAGCATGGCCGAATAGCTGCGTTAGCATCGCCGGTAAAATGTGCGGACCAAACGATCAGGACTTTCGCATCTTTTGACACTGGAGCAACTTAAATCTGTCGATTGGTAAGTGTTTGTTTCGCATTAAATGTCAGTGGAAGGAAATGTAATATAGTTGCAAATGCACCTGCAGGTTATCCATACATCTCTGTGCCATGTCTGCTTTAGCACCGCCGGTAAATAGCATGTTAGCATCGATTAGCTGGCAGTCAACATCAACAAAACTCACCTTTGTGATTTCGTTGACTATCGTTGCAAATGCATCTGCAGGTTATCCATACATCTCTGTGCCATGTCTGTCATCGCCGGTAAAATGTGGAGACACTCTGGCACATTCAACGGGGGTCTGGCGGCAGACACTTTCGCATCTTCGGGCCAGTGGTGCAACTTGAATCCCTCCCTGTTAGTGTTGTTACACCCTCCGACAACACACCGTCGAGGCATGATGTCTCCAAGGTTCCAAAAAATAGTAAAAAAAAAACCGGAAAATAACAGAGCTGAGACCCGGTGTTTGTAATGTGTTGAAAAAGAAAATGGCGGCTGTGTTACCTCGGCGACGTCACATTCTGACGTCATCGCCTCCAGCGCGATAAACAGAAAGGCGTTTAATTCGCCAAAATTCACCCATTTAGAGTTGGGAAATCGGTTAAAAAAATATATGGTCTTTTTTCTGCACCATCAAGGTATATATTGACGCTTACATAGGTCTGGTGATAATGTTCCCCTTTAAGGATAGGATAGGTCTTTATTGTCATTGCACAAGTACAACGAAACTTTGTTTTCAGCACAAACCCATTCAAGATTGGAGAAACAAACAGTGCACCGGCTTACAGAACAGGAACGCTGATTGGTCGCCACAAGGCGCCCTAGTGAGCATCCTGGATGATGCCAGTCACCCTCTGCATAGTGTTATCAGTAGCCAGAGGAGCCTGTTCAGTTCTAGACTGCTTCATCCCAAGTGCAGGACTAATAGACTCAAAAACTCCTTTGTCCCACACGCCATTAGACTGTACAACTGCTCTCTGGGGCGGGGGGTGGGGGGTACTAGGATGACAGGGGATGCAAAACAATAACAGTGCAATACGTTTTCATAACATGGTCACTACTGCCTACTTTGTCTTGTTATAGTCTTATTTTACTGTTATATTTTTATTCCCATTGTAGCCTTTTAGTTTTTATTCTTATTGTAATATTTCTCTATTTTGTTTCCATTTAAACCCCCATTATTTACTTTTTACTTTTATTTAAATTGATCTCAACTCTGTACACTGGTGCTGGAATTTTAATTTTCCTGAAGGAACTCTCCTGAAGGAATCAATAAAGTACTATCTATCTATCTATCTGTAAAAGATGGGGAAAAAGGGAAAAACGCTGGGGAAGGATGAGTAAAAAAATACAATCTAGACCGGGCTCCTAAGTGGGAAAAAAACCCTCCATAGCAAACACATATACATATTACAACGTACATCTCGAGATTTCCAGCAACAGAGGGAAGGGAGTGCGGGGTTATGGTGGTTGGCCGCAGCTCACAGGCGATGACCATCCTTTCATCACCCCTATGGGATTTGGGGAGGGTGGGGTATATATATGTGTGGCGTACATTTTTGTGGATGCATGTGTGTGTGTAAGCCTGCAGTGTGTCTCTGTTCCGCGGCCTTGAAGTCCGTGCTAGTCCAAAGTCAACAACAACAGGTGTATGTCCATGAGAGACAAGAAGGGAGTTTGTTGTGTCTTCGCTGCAGTGACCTTCAGGAGAGTCTCAAAGCCATAGAAACAATCTAAGTTAGAATGTTTTGTATGCGGGTGAAAATAAAATTTGCTTTTCGGGGCAGACAGTCCGATGTGATCCAAAGTCACAAGCGTGTCCACAGTTCTTCCCGCATCCTCCAATCATTTGTGGCAGCTTTGGGGTTCTTTGAAGACTGCCAGCAACTTCCAATCTGTCGACAAACCAGAACAACGCTTAGTCCAAACAGCATATGTCCTGTTGTCATAATTCCGAATAGGTAGATAACTTCAAGTCCGGACTAAAAAGGTTCGCCAGGCATGCGGAAACTCCTTCTTCTCCAAGAGTCCATCGTGTGTCCAGCAAACAACCGCTCCGTCACGACAAGCAGGTTCCCCTAAACCAGGGTTAGGGAACCTATGGCTCTAGAGCCAGATGTGGCTCTTTTGATGACCGCACCTGGCTCTCGGATAAATCTGAGCTGACATTGCTTAACACGATAAGTAATGAATAATTCCACTTGTAATCACTGTTAAAAATAATGTTCAAAATATAAAACATTCTCGTGCATTTTTAATCCATCCATCCGTTTTTTTTGTACCGCACCTGTTCAAGAAGTTGCGTTAATGGTAAGAAATTACTAATTTATCATTGGTTAGTGTGGGGCTAGTTCTTCAGACCATCAAGCACCGATCAAGGGTTACAATATTGTTTTTTTTTTTTTCCAATAAGTCTCTTAGTCGCTTTCCAGCAATTGTCTTTTCCTCTTTCGTTCTCGCTCACACTCTGGCTCCAGCCCCAACCCCGTCTCTCCTCCTGGCTGCTGCTTATAACAGAGTGACAGGCGATTAGATAACAAGGCCCAGGTGGGCCATCTACGCACCTGTTGCTGATTTCAAGGCCGGGGTTCGCTGCAGGCCCGCAGGCCACGCCCCCTCCACAGTTAGCTTCAGAATAACAATGTTATGACAAGGAATAAGAGACCTATTATACTCTAGAAATGTTGGTCTTACTTAAAAATGCACACGTTTAGTTGGGTTCAGTGTTAAAAAAAATATTATATGGCTCTTTAGGAAATACATTTTAAAATATTTGGATTCTTGGCTCTCTCAGCCCTAAACCCAAGATTTTGTAAATTTCGTTGAGGCCAGTTAAATAGTTCCAATGTTGATTTGGAGAGCAGTCCAAAACGAGGCAACAAAAAAAGTTAAAACAAGACAAAGAAGCAAGCAGGAGAGATAAGGGAGAGGAAAGGGGAGCGTCCGCCCTCGATGAGTGCAGAGGATGAATTTAAAACAGGGAGGCTTCTGGTGTATTTAGTTAGTTGAACCATTTTGTTTTCCAATGTAAAGGAGCAGTGAATGAATACATATACCAGGGGTCGGCAACCCATAATGTTGAAAGAGCCATAATGGACCAAAAATTAAAAAAAACAAATCTGTCTGAAGCCACAAAACTAATTTAAAAGCCATATTACATACAGATAGTGTGTCATGAGATATAAATTGAATTAAGAGGACTTAAAGGAAACTAAATGAGCTCAAATATAGCTACAAATGAGGCATAATGATGCAATGTGTACATATAGCTAGCCTAAATAGCATGTTAGCATCGATTAGCTTGCAGTCATCCATCCATCCATCATCTTCCGCTTATCCGAGGTCGGGTCGCGGGGGCAGCAGCCTAAGCAGGGAAACCCAGACTTCCCTTTCCCCAGCCACTTCGTCTAGCTCTTCCCGGGGGATCCCGAGGCGTTCCCAGGCCAGCCGGGAGACATAGTCTTCCCAACGTGTCCTGGGTCTTCCCCGTGGCCTCCTACCGGTTGGACGTGCCCTAAACACCTCCCTAGGGAGGCGTTCGGGTGGCATCCTGACCAGATGCCCGAACCACCTCACCTGGCTCCTCTCCATGTGGAGGAGCAGCGGTTTTACTTTGAGTTCCTCCCGGATGGCAGAGCTTCTCACCCTATCTCTAAAGGAGAGACCCAAACTCATTTCGGCCGCTTGTACCCGTGATCTTATCCTTTCGGTCATGACCCAAAGCTCATGACCATAGGTTAGGATGGGAATGTAGATCGACCGGTAAATTGAGAGCTTTGCCTTCCGGCTCAGCTCCTTCTTCACCACAACGGATCGATACAACGTCCGCATTACTGAAGACGCCGCACCGATCCGCCTGTCGATCTCACAATCCACTCTTCCCTCACTCGTGAACAAGACTCCTAGGTACTTGAACTCCTCCACTTGGGGCAGGGTCTCCTCCCCAACCCGGAGATGGCACTCCACCCTTTTCCGGGCGAGAACCATGGACTCGGACCTGGAGGTGCTGATTCTCATTCCGGTCGCTTCACACTCGGCTTGCAGTCATGCAGTGACCAAATATGCCCGATTAGCATTCCACACAAGTGAAGTAAAGTGAATTGTATTTATATAGCGCTTTTTCTCTAGTGACTCAAAGCGCTTTACATAGTGAAACCCAATATCTAAGTTACATTTAAACCAGTGTGGGTGGCACTGGGAGCAGGTGGGTAAAGTGTCTTGCCCAAGGACACAACGGCAGTAACTAGGATGGTGTAAGCGGGGTTTCGAACCTGCAACCCTCAAGTTGCTGGCACGGCCGCTCTACCAACCGAGCTACACCGCCCCACAAGTCAATAACATCAACCAAACTCACCTTTGTGCATTAACGCACAACATTAAAAGTTCGATTGACAAAGTGAGACAGAAAAAGAAGTGGCATAAAACACGTCTTGGAAAGTCGGAGAAAGTTGCACATGTAAACAAACCATGGTGAGTTCAAAGACCGCCAAAATTAGTAGGACAAAACGGCGCTCGCCAAATATTCGAATCAGTCAGGCATGTTTAATACAAACAGTGTGCTTTATAACAGTTAGGGAGATTTTGTCATGTTTGTCCTCCTACAGAAACCATATTAAAACAAAAAATATATTTTTTCCCTTCATCTTTTTCCATTTTTCATACATTTTTGAAAAACCTCCAGAGAGCCACTAGGGCGGCGCTAAAGAGCCGCATGCGACTCCAGAGCCGTGGGTTGCCGACCCCCGACCTGTTCTTACAATTCATTCTGGCCCTCTTGTGTTCCTTTATGTCTTTTTACCTTAGCTCGGTTGGTAGAGTGGCCGTGCCAGCAACTTGAGGGTTGCAGGTTCGATTCCCGCTTGTGCCATCCTAGTCACTGCCGTTGTGTCCTTGGGCAAGGCACTTTACCCACCTGCTCCCAGTGCCACCCACACTGGTTTAAATGTAACTTAGATATTGGGTTTTCACTATGTAAAGCGCTTTGAGTCACTAGAGAAGAGCGCTATATAAATATAATTCACTTCACTTCACTTTTTGTCCGTATGGATGTGAAATGGTCTTAAAGGGGAACATTATCACCAAACCTGTGCAAGCGTCAATATATACCTTGATGTTGCAGAAAAAAGACCATGTATTTTTTTAACTGATTTCCAAACTCTAAATGGGTGAATTTTGGCAAATTAAACGCCTTTCTGTTTATCGGTCTTTTAGCGATGACGTCAGAACGTGACGTCACCGATGTAACACACCCGCCATTTTCATTTTCACATTACAAACACCGGGTCTCAGCTCTGTTATTTTCCGTTTTTTCGACTATTTTTTGGAACCTTGGAGACATCATGCCTGGTGGGTGTGTTGTCGGAGGGTGTCACAACACTAACAGGGAGGGATTCAAGTTGCACCACTGGCAAGAAATCTGCCGCCAGACCCCCATTGAATGTACCAGAGTGTCTTCACATTTGACCGGCGATGCTAAGACAGACATGGCACAGAGATGTATGGATAACCTGCAGATGCATTTGCAACCATTAAGTCAACGAAATCACAAAGGTGAGTTTTGTTGATGTTGTTGACTTATGTGCTAATCAGACATATTTGGTCACAACATGCTAACATGCTACGCTAATCGATGCTAACATGCTATTTACGCTTGCTGTATGTACATTTGAAACTAGATACCCACATTTAATGCGAAACAAACACTTACCAATCGACGGATTTAAGTTGCTCCAGTGTCACGAGATGCGAAAGTCCTGATCGTTTGGTCCGCACATTTTACCGGCGATGCTAATAAGGCAGCCATGCTATGGGCCACTTCATTAGGTACACCCACGCTACGGCCGAATAGCGTCAACGGCTATTCGCTCAATAGCTTCAGTTTCTTCTTCAATTTCGTTTTCGCTATCTGCCTCCATACTCCGACCATCCGTTTCAATACATGCGTAATCTGTTGAATCGCTTAAGCCGCTGAAATCCGAGTCTGAATCCGAGCTAATGTCGCTATATCTTGCTGTGGTAACCGCCATGTTGTTTGTATCGGCAGCCCTGTGTGACGTCACAGGGAAATTGATAGTGGTTTCGAAGATAGCGAAAATAAGGCACTTTAAAGCTTTATTTAGGAATATTCCGGGACCGGTAAAATTTTTTGAAAAAAACTTTAAAAAAATACAACAAGCCACTGGGAACTGATTTTTATTGTTTTTAACCCTTTTGAAATTGTGATAATGTTCCCCTTTAAACTATATTATATTCAGTTTTAAGTTTGACTCGTTGAACTCTGCAGAGATTCTGACATAGGAGCCGCTGACCTCCTCTTAGTCATTTTGTTTGGGACTTTCTCGAACAATTCAGTGTTCTTCTTGACTTTGCCTTTTCCTCAATGACCCCCGTGGACCCATTCATCCTCTGCCTTCATCAGTTCTGGGCAGGCAGGATGTGAGTGTGTGTGTGTGTCAGGGTCATACTCCAACACACAAATACACACACAGGATGTGACTGTTCGACCCGGAGAGGAAAAGGTTCCAAAGCGACAAACATGTCCACAGTCCACGTCGTAGATCCAAACAACACAATAATCAATCAATCAATCAATCAATGTTTATTTATATAGCCCCAAATCACAAATGTCTCAAAGGGCTGCACAAATCATTACGACTACAACATCCTCGGAAGAACCCACAAAAGGGCAAGGAAAACTCACACCCAGTGGGCAGGGAGAATTCACATTCAGTGGGACGCCAGTGACAATGCTGACTATGAGAAACCTTGGAGAGGACCTCAGATGTGGGCAACCCCCCCCCCCCTCTAGGGGACCGAAAGCAATGGATGTCAAGCGGGTCTGACATGATACTGTGAAAGTTCAATCCATAGTGGCTCCAAGACAGCAGCGAGAGTCCCGTCCACAGGAAACCATCTCAAGCGGATCAGCAGCGTAGAGATGTCCCCAACCGATACAGGCGAGCGGTCCATCCTGGGTCTCGACTCTGGACAGCCAGTACTTCATCCATGGTCATCGGACCGGACCCCCTCCACAAGGGAGGGGGGGACATAGGAGAAAGAAAAGAAGCGGCAGATCAACTGGTCTAAAAAGGAGGTCTATTTAAAGGCTAGAGTATACAGATGAGTTTTAAGGTGAGACTTAAATGCTTCTACTGAGGTAGCATCTCGAACTGTTACCGTAACATTGTCCCACATATGCAGTGTTTTCCATACTTGTGTTTATTTGTGTCGGTCCGCCACAAATACATTTGGCCGCTACTTCTTTGGCCTGAGTCTTAAACACGTTGCAGTCCTTCATCGCTGTTAATTGGTTCCATAGAGGCAAATTATTCTTTTCGGGAAGTAGGAATCGCAAATTATAAATGAACTACTTTCATAGGTAGGTGATCAAAAAAACAACTGTTTATGGAATTCTAAATACATTTGTTTTGTAATGTCACGAAGACGTGAAATGACATGGCATTTTTTTCTTCCAAGTAGGGCTTGGTGATAAATAGAATATACTCAATATATCGCTGGTTTGTCTCTGTGCGATATATCAATCAACAATGTTTATTTATACAGCCCTAAATCACCAGTGTCTCAAAGGGCTGCACAAACCACAACGACATCCTCGGTAGAGCCCACATAAGGTCAAGGAAAACTTACCCCAGTGGGACGTCGATGACAGTGACAATGATGACTATGAGAAACCTTGGAGAGGACCGCATATGTGGACAGACCCCCCCCACCCCCCCACTCCCCTCCTAGGGGACCGAAAGCAATGGATGTCGAGCGGGTCTAACATGAAACTGTGAAAGTTCAATCCATAGTGGATACAACTCAACCATGAGAGTCCGGTCCAAAGTGGATCCAACACACTAGCGAGACTCCCGTCCATAGTGGACCCAACAGGAAACCATCCCAAGCGGAGGCGGATCAGCAGCGCAGAGAGGTCCCCAGTCGATACACAGGCGAGCGGTCTATCCTGGGTCCCGAATCTGAACAGCCAGTACACCGGACCGGACGCCCTCCACAAGGGAGAGTGGGACAGAGGAGAACAAAAAAAGAAACGGCAGATCAACTGGTCTAGAAAATGACTATATCGCTATATTCGAGTATACATCCTCACGCAGTTGCCTTTACCTGCGGGCATTACACTACAGGCTCTTCTCACTCTCTCTTGTCTCTCCTTCTCACAGAGACATAAAACAAGCGCACCTTCTTACGTACGTCACATACTGTCGCGCGTGCAACGTCATACAAAAAGCAAGGAACTCATCTTTGACTTCAGGAAAAACACTGCAGACCCCGCCCCGCTCTACATCAACGGCGAGGAGGTGGAGAGAGTCAGCTCCTTCAAGTTTCTCGGCACCCTCATATCTGATGACCTGTCCTGGACCCAAAATACAACTGCGGTCATCCGGAAGGCCCAGCGGAGACTCCATTTCCTGAGGGTGCTGAGGAAGAACAGACTGGAGAGGCAACTGACGGTGACCTACTATCGCTCGGCTGCCGAGAACCTGCTGACGTACTGCATAACAGTGTGGTACGCCAGCTGCACTGAAGCAGACAAACAGGCGATTCAGAGGGTCATAAAGTCAGCACAAAAAATCATCGGCTGTCCCCTGCCCTCCCTGAAGGACTTACACAACTCCCGTTGCCTCAACAGACCAAAAAAACATTACCAAGGACAGCACACACCCTGGGTTCCACCTGTTCGACTTGCTACCACCAGGCAGGCGCTACAGGTGCATCAGAGCCAGAACAAACAGGCTCAGAGACAGCTTCTTTCCCAAAGCTGTCACCGTGTTGAACTCTAACTTATAATAATAATAATTCACCACCTATACAATATAATGCCCCAATACCCTACTGTGCAATACTAGCCTTCGAGTGCAATACGTCCGTCACTGATTGTTATTTATTACTTCGGTACTCCTGTCTTGCTCTGTATATTGTACAGTATTTGTATTTTGTACTTCTATAGTGTTTTGTATATTGTACAGAATCTCTTATTATTTTTATTGGATAGTAGCCTGTTTATTTCAATTGTTAGTTTTTCCTTTATGTCATTTATTTCACCCCATATTTGTTCCCACTGCCGCACCTTAAGTTGGAGTCTTTAATCTCGTTATATGCAAATATAATGATAATAAAGTTCATTCTATTCTATTTTATTCTATACGGCCTCGCAGAGCAGAGAGGTAGCGGCATGGCTAACGTTAGCTGTGATGCAAGCCAAGCGGTGCGAGTGGTAATACGAGAGAAGGAAAGTGCTAATCTGGTAACAAATGAAGAATTAATTCCCAAGAAAAACAGCGGGGGTCCATCGTCTGGCGGTGGTTTGGCTTCAAGCGGGAAGATGTCGAACAGACAACCGTAATATGTCAAATATGGGGCAAAAGCGGAGCTACAAAAATGACCAGCACTACTAATTTGTAGCATCATTTGAAAAGTCACAGTGCTTAAAACTCCGCATGCCACCATCTCCGTTCGGTGCCACACCCACAAGGGCAGAAAAGAGAGACGGCAGATCAACTGGTCTAAAAATGGGCCTATTTAAAGGCTAAGGTGTCCAAATGAGTTTTAAGATAGGACTTAAATGCTTCTACTGAGGTAGCATCTCTATCTGTTACTGGTAGAGCATTCCAGAGTATTGTAGCCCGGGTAGAAAACGCTTTATAGCCTGCAGACTTTTTTTGGCCTCTGGCAATGGCAAAATCGTATATGCACAATATGTATATATTTTTTGTTTTGTCCTGTCATTGTGTTTTACTTAGTATTCTTTGATGTTTCTCTGGTTTTCTTGTGGGTTTTTTCTTTTTTAACCTATTTTTGTATCTGCACTGCAACCCCATAATTACCCCCATTGTGGGATGAATAAAGTCTATCCTAGGGGTGCCCACACATTTTCTGCAAGCGAGCTACTTTTTAGTTGACCAACTCGAGGGGATCTACCTCATTCATATATATAATTTATATTTAGTTATTTATGAAAGAGACATTTTTGGTAACAAGTTAAATGTGTTTAATGATAATACAAGCATGTGTAACACATATAGATTCCTTTCTTTCACAAAGAAAAGAATATAAGTTGGTGTATTACCTGATTCTGATGACTTGCATTGATTGGAATCAGACAGTAATGATGATAACGTCCACACTTTCAAATGGAGGAGAAAAAAAAGTCCTCCTTTCTGTACAATACCACATGAAAGTGGTTGCTTTTTGGCGTCTTATTTGTTCAGCTTCCATACTCCTTTTTTATACACGCCAGCTAATCTTATTTTGTTAGCACAGGCAGGATAAAGCAGCGCTTTTATATATATCGACTATATTCCATATATCGGCCAGCCCTACTTTTCAGGATGTTTGCTCACCTTTGTTTCCCACAGTGTCCATAAAAATTACATGCACATGCGTCATGGACAATTACGCAAATTAGATGATGATGATGCGGCTGCTAGACTTTTGACAAGAGCAAGAAAGTTTGATCACATTACGCCTGTACTGTATATACCTTTATATACATATATACATACATATATACCTATACTGTATATACCTTTATATACATATATACATACATATATACCTATACTGTATATACCTTTATATACATATATACATACATATATACCTGTACTGGCTCACCTGCAATGGCTTCCTGTGCACTTAAGATGTGACTTTAAGGTTTTACTACTTACGTATAAAATACTACACGGTCAAGCTCCATCCTATCTTGCCGATTGTATTGTACCATATGTCCCGGCAAGAAATCTGTGTTCAAAGGACTCCGGCTTATTAGTGATTCCCAAAGCCCAAAAAAAGTCTGCGGGCTATAGAGCGTTTTCCGTTCGGGCTCCAGTACTCTGGAATGCCCTCCCGGTAACAGTTCGAGATGCCACCTCAGTAGAAGCATTTAAGTCTCACCTTAAAACTCATCTGTATACTCTAGCCTTTAAATAGACTCCCTTTTTAGACCAGTTGATCTGCCGTTTCTTTTCTTTTTCTTCTATGTCCCACTCTCCCTTGTGGAGGGGGTCCGGTCCGATCCGGTGGCCATGTACTGCTTGCCTGTGTATCGGCTGGGGACATCTCTGCGCTGCTGATCCGCCTCCGCTTGGGATGGTTTCCTGCTGGCTCCGCTATGAACGGGACTCTCGCTGCTGTGTTGGATCCGCTTTGGACTGGACTCTCGCGACTGTGTTGGGTCCATTATGGATTGAACTTTCACAGTATCATGTTAGACCCGCTCGACATCCATTGCTTTCCTCCTCTCCAAGGTTCTCATAGTCATCATTGTCACCGACGTCCCACTGGGTGTGAGTTTTCCTTGCCCTTATGTGGGCCTACCGAGGATGTCGTGGTGGTTTGTGCAGCCCTTTGAGACACTAGTGATTTAGGGCTATATAAGTAAACATTGATTGATTGATTGATATATTTCCCCACCTGGAACGCACAGCTACTGATAGATTGCAGTTCTATAGGACGCACTCCTCAGGCTACATAACTTGTGTTTGTGTGTCCTAGTATTGATATTTTTTTTAAGTCTATTTCTCACAGAATGTTGTTCAAAGCGGTGACTCTTTGTTGTCTTGCAGACGTGGTGGAGCGTCTGGTCAACGAGCTCGGTGGTCTGCTGAAGATGTTGGACCATGAGAGCGTCAGCCCCGCCACCGCAGACAAGATGGCGTCCGTACGCAACATCCTGGACGCGCTGTCAGGTCAGTTGAATAATTTCCTACACGTTCTGATGTCGGAAGTAGAAGCTCAGCAGGGACGGGCAGTAACTAGCTACATTTCCCCATTTCACATGACGACGAGTGAGTCGGAGACAGAGGGGCGCATCAAGCTGACGACTCATAAAAAAAGAAAGATATTTGAGAATGTCAGAGGGATTCTCTCCCGCTGATTACATTTTTCTTTAGTGATGAAGATGACGTGCAGGAAACCCACAATAATGCATCTCCTAGGCCATATTTAGACATATGTTTGTGTTTATCAATCAATCAATCAATCAATGTTTACTTATATAGCCCTAAATCACTAGTGTCTCAAAGGGCTGCACAAACCACTACGACATCCTTGGTAGGCCCACATAAGGGCAAGGAAAACTCACACCCAGTGGGACATCGGTGACAATAATGACCCAGTGGGACGTCGGTGACAATGATGACCATGAGAACCTTGGAGAGGAGGAAAGCAATGAATGTCGAGCGGGTCTAACATGATACTGTGAAAGTTCAATCCATAATGGATCCAACACAGTCGCGAGAGTCCAGTCCAAAGCGGATCCAACACAGCAGCGAGAGTCCCGTTCACAGCGGAGCCAGCAGGAAACCATCCCAAGCGGAGGCGGTTCAGCAGCGCAGAGATGTCCCCAGCCGATACACGGGCGAGCAGTACATGGCCACCGGATCGGACCGGAAACAACGCCCAAAACCTTAGTTTTTAATTGTAAAACCAAAATCATAACTGCTCTCTTCGTCTAAGACATGGGTGTCAAACTCTGACCCGCGGGCCAAAATTGGCCCGCCGTGTAATTTTATTTGGCCCTTGAGGGCAATATCAATTTAACATTTTAACACGCCGATATCATACAGCGACGGTGCCGCTGTAACACCGCATTCACCGCTAATACTCATACTTGCCAACCCTCCCAATTTTCCCGGGCGACTCCCAAAGCTCAGTGCCCCTCCCGAAAATCAACCATTCTCACCGAATTTCTACCAAATTCCACCCGGACAAAAATATTGGGGGCGTGCCTTTAAGGCACTCCCTTCAGCGTTCCCTACAACCTGTCATCACGTCTGCTTTTCTTCCGTACAAACAGCGGGCCGAACCCAGTCACATTAATATTTGCGGCTTTTTACACACACACAAGTGAATGCAAAGCATACTTGTTTAGCAGCCATACAGGTCACACTGATGGTGGCCGTAAAAAAAACAACTTTAACAGTTACAAATATGCGCCACACTGTGCACCCACACCAAACAAGAACGACAAACACATTTCGGAGAACAAATTGTATTTAATATACCATTGATGATTTTTTTTGGTTGTTTTTGAAAGTTGATTTTGCACTATGTGTTATAGCAAACTTTTTATCCATGCACATTCTCTTGCTACTTCAAGGTTTCAGTGTTGGATTCATTCATTATTATTATTTTAATTTCTAATTTATTATTAACCTGTGGAAAAAAATTATTTTGATGTTTACCTCTGAACGCTGCAAATAGAAAAGAGGCATTCCATTTTTATTAAAGTTGTATTTGATATGCCATTGATATTTATTATTAATATTTGAAACTGGATTTTGGATGTCACGATGAATTTATATAAGCCTTGCTTGCTCAACATTCAATGCAAAACTCATTTGCGTCCCTATTAAAGGTTAATTTGTTCAACTTTGGCCCGCGGCTTTGTTCCGTTTTAAATTTTGGCCCACTCTTTATTTGAGTTCGACACCCCTGCTCTAGGATGTCCCTTTTGTCCGACACAAATTTAGGAACACACTTTAAATTGAGTTGTTTATGAAAATTTTTACTGCACATAACCATTACCTTCTTTTCCCCCCCAAAAAACTAGTCACTGTTTTTAATGTCAAGTTATAGATAGATGCAGTTTTGTTATTTTACTGTAGGCAGAGAAAATGAATAATATTAAAGGGGTGGGCCAAAGAAAAGGCAAACTAAAATAATGTACACATACATATATGTATATGTATAAATATGCATATATATGTATGTGTATGTTTATATATGTGTGTGTGTGTATGTATATATATGTGTATACATGTATGTATATTGGGGTGTAACGGTACACAAACATTTCGGTTCAGAGGTCACGGTTCGGTTCATTTTCGATACAGTAAGAAAACAACAAAATATACATTTTTTGGTTATTTATTTACCAAATTTGTAAACAATGGCTTTAATCCTTTTAACATTGGGAACACTATAATAATTCTGCCCACGTTAATCCACATTAAACTGCCTCAAGTTGTTGCTTGGTTAAATAAAATGACAAAACCTTTCTTCTACATATAAAAAGTGTACCATTAAACAGTTACAAGTCACTCATCATGCTTAATTTATTACAAAAATTGGGGAAGCCTGTAGTTGACTTTTATTATACACACGTACACACACACAGCAAAATTAGCTAATGTTGCGCTAAAAGCTAATTAGCCTACACCTCAACCCAGAACTATGAGAGAGCTGAGCTGCGGTTTAAGTTTCTAGAAGGTCAACGGGCTCACAGTGATGTTTGTAATAGTTGTGACTGGGAAGTGTTTTTTTATCATTTGGGGGAGTGTCCGATGTCAGCTGCTCACCTGCTAAACACATATCTGCTCATCTCGACGCCGGAGCACTGACTCTATGCTTTCTGACTACGCACTGCTGATTGGCTGTTACATCGCTCTGAATACGCACTGCTGAATGGCTTTGTATGTAACCAATTGGATGGTTGTGTGGGCGGGACAAAGCTGGGTGCTCACTGCTCAGACAGAGGCAGAAAGCAGAGCAGCTTGTTAAGACTTTAGATTACAAACTCGTTCGATACACCCTTGTACCGAACCGAAACCCCCGTACCGAAACGGTTCAATACAAATACACGTACCGTTACATCCTTAATGTATATGTATGTATGTATGTATATATACAGTGGGGCAAAAAAGTATTTAGTCAGCCAGCGATTGTGCAAGTTCTCCCACTTAAAATGATGACAGAGGTCTGTAATTTTCATCATAGGTACACTTCAACTGTGAGAGACAGAATGTGGAAAAAAAATCCAGGAATCCCCATTGTAGGAATTTTAAATAATTTATTTGTAAATTACAAAAATAAGTATTTGGTCAACCATTCAAAGCTCTCACTGATGGAAGGAGGTTTTGGCTCAAAATCTCACGATACATGGCCCCATTCATTCTTTCCTTAACACGGATCAATCGTCCTGTCCCCTTAGCAGAAAAACAGCCCCAAAGCATGATGTTTCCACCCCCATGCTTCACAGTAGGTATGATGTTCTTGGGATGCAACTCAGTATTCTTCTTCCTCCAAACACGAGGAGTTGAGTTTATACCAAAATGGATACATGGATGATACAGCAGAGGATTGGGAGAATGTCATGTGGTCAGATGAAACCAAAATAGAACTTTTTGGTATCAACTCAACTCGTCGTGTTTGGAGGAAGAAGAATACTGAGTTGCATCCCAAGAACACCATATATATATATATGTGTGTATATATGTATATGTGTGTAGCTTTGATGTAGTCAGCTACTTATGCCGTGTAGCTTGTAGTGTAACTTGCTATAATTCTTTGGGTATAGCTTCCCCAAAACCTTAGCTACATTTAGTCGAGAGTAACTTGTAGCTCAGCTTCCTACATTTTCCAAGTAGCTCGCCCATCACTGAAGCTCACGTGTGCTTCATGGTCTCCTCCCCTTCCACAGTCAGCGGATCCGATGTCTACATGAACAGCTGTCTCTATGGCAACGGCACCAGCTTCGTCGAGTCTCTGTTTGACCACTTTGGTGAGTCCATACTGTGTCCGCCCCGAGGTTCGCGAAAGGTCCTGACGGCGAGGCGTTTGTTGTCCCAGCAGACTGTGATCTGCAGGCGCTCAGCACCTCTCCTGTCCAGCAGAGGGAGCCCACCGAGGAAGAGGAGGAGACGCCCCCGAACAAATCGGTGAGTGTCCACACTTCTCCTGTTGTCAGGCGTGCGCTCACACCTTCATCTCGTGTCCTCAGATGCCCACTGACACGCCCCCTCCACTGCCTGCCACGCCCCTCCCTGAGGACTACTACGAAGAGGCGGTTCCGCTTCACTCAAGCTCCGCCCCCCCAGTACTTCACCACCAACATGGACCGTGAGTTCCCCTAACACGCACACGCGCACACACTACAAATGCTCTGTTTGCACTGCACACTAAATCTAATTAGGTTTTTGTCCTCAAGTGACACAGATCTGATTTTTCTTGCCAGTCTAAATGCTCCAAAGTGCTTAAAATATTTATATAATCAGCATTTAGATCCTGCACAAGGAGTTATAAAGAGTGACAGGTAATAATGTAGTTCTTACACCTGTCCTGCTGTCCTGTCCAGTGCAGGACTGTAGTCGAAGAGCAAAGGGGAAACGTATGCCATTTTAATGCATTTTCATTTATATTTTAACCTTGCAAATTGTTCTGTAACTGTGAGTGTTTAATGGAGTGTAAGATCTTCTGTCAAAACAAAGCCAATATTTACATTTTTTTGTAGTTCCCTTTATTTGGAAAAGTATCAAAAAGTATCGATACACATGTATCGGTATGCATACGCTAGTCTCACAACAGCTGCTTTAAAACATGCCTTGCCAAATGTGGCGATTAGCGTTAGCACCTTTGCTTCCAACTCAGGTAAACATTTAAATAATAAGCATTCAGATCTGCACAGGGAGTTATAAAAAATGACAGGTAATATTGTAGTCCTGCTGTTCGGTCCGGTGCAGACCTTAGTCGAGGAGCACAGGTAAGACGTTCCCTACAGGGTCCATGCCATTTTAATACCTTTAATTTATATTTTGACCTTGTAAAATTTTTCTTTGACTGTGAGTGTTTAATATAGTGTAAGATTTTCTGTCAAAATAAGCCAATACTGACGTTTTTCATAGTTCCCTTTATTTGGAAAAGTATCGATATATATTTTGGTACCGGTACTAAAATATTGGCATCGGGTGAACCCTTGTATTCGCACAGCCGAGGAGCTGGTTAACTACAAAACCTGTCGTTCTTTAAACTCCTCGTGCAGATCTGACTGATGGTTATTTAAATGTTTACCTCAGTTTGAAGCAAAGGTGGTAATACTCAACGCCACCTTTGGCAAGGCCTGTTTTTAGTCGGCACTTCCGCGTTTAACACGTCATCTTTTATTGACCGTTCTGAAGCCCAAATACCTTCACGTTGCGATTCTCGCATACTTTTTATTAACCAGTAGAATTGACGTTTTTTTTTTGGCATTCTTCCTCTCCACGCTGTTTCTGCTTGTATGCGCTCTGCGCCCTCTGCTCTGTGTGCACGTTTTAGCACACTCAACAACATGCGCCTCGGCTCTGTACGTTTTTCAAAGTCAGTATAGTATTGTTTTTAATGCATTAGTACCACGGTACTGTTTTAGTACCGTTATAGCATACAACTCTAAGTCCGAGTGTAATGTAAATTTGTCTGCATTGTCTGTTTTTCCAGCAGCTTCCAGGAACTCCGAGGAAGACGCCTACTACGAAGATGCTGACAACAACTACCCCACCACCAGGATCAACGGGCCTCCCAAAAACTCCTGTCAGTCCGCCAGAATCCCCCCCGGCGCCTTCCGGTAAGACTGACCTGTGTTCTTCCTGTGCGCAGATAACGACTCCGACGCTCTGAGCAGCTCCTACGAGTCCTACGAGGAGGAGGAAGAGGAAGCTAAAGGGCAGGGTCCTCCTCAAAGATGGGCCGCAGAAGGTAGTCCGGACGGCCCGGTCCAGGACTGCAGGATTTGCGCTTTCCTGATGCGGAAGAAGCGCTTCGGCCAGTGGTCCAAACAGTTCGTGGTGGTCCGAGACAGCAAACTACAGGTGAGAGACCCCGTTCCTGGCCAGACAATGACTTCTTGTCCTGTCTTGACTCTATATGTGTGTGTGTGTGTGTGTGTGTGTGTGTGTGTGTGTGTGTGTGTGTGTGTGTGTGTGTGTGTGTGTGTGTGTGTGTGTGTGTGTGTGTGTGTGTGTGTGTGTGTGTGTGTGTGTGTGTACAGTGCTACAAAAGCATCAAGGAGAGCACCCCCCACACAGAGCTCCCTCTCAACCTGTGCAACGTTATTTACGTCTACAAGGAGGGTCGCAAGAAGAGACACGAGCTGCGCTTCTCCCTGCCGGGCGGAGAGGTTCTAGTTCTGGCTGTGCAGAGCAAGGAACAAGCCCAGAGATGGCTCAAAGTATGTGTGTGTGTGTGTGTGTGTTTGGACAACTGGATGTTGTCATCTGTTGTTGTGTTTTGCGTGTGCAGGTCGTGCAAGACGTCGGCAGCCATTGTGGCAACATGGACGGCCTGAGCGGATCCACCTCTCCCGTAGTTCACAGGAAGGCGGAGCTGGACAAGGTGCCTACACACTAGGGCAGTGATTTTCAGCCACTGCGCCGCGGCACACCAAGTGTGCCGTGAGATACAGTCTGGTGTGCCGTGGGAGATGATCTAATTTCACCTATTTGGGTTCAAAATATTTTTTGCACACCAGTAATGATGTGTTGTTGTTGATCGCGAGCTACCAGTCGACCGCGGGGGGTGTGTCAGTCGATCTCCAGTCAGGCTTTTAAAAAAAATAGACCTAAAAATGAGTGATCATCAATCTTCACCAAGACGTCACTTAAATGACATTCACGGTACCGGAGGGTCTTGTGAGATGACGCTGGCTGCTGCAAGATCATTATTATGAAAATATGACCGAGAGGAAGGCGAGAAACACTTTTTATTTCAACAGACTCTCGCGCCGTACCTTCCGTCAAAACTCTAAAGGCCGACTGCCCATTTCCTATCTTCACAATAAAAGCCCTGCTTCATGCTGCCTGCGCTAACTAAATACAGAGTCTCGGAAAACTGGCGTGCACAAGCGATCCCTCAGAAAGCTGGCGTGCACATCTCTTGTGCACGCCAGCTTTCCGAGACTCTTATTTTGTTAGCGCAGGCAGCATGAAGCAGGGCTTTTATTGTGAAGATAGGAAATGTGCAGTCGGCCTTTAGAGTTTTGACGGAAGGGACGGCGCGAAAGTCTGTTGAAATAAAAAGTGTTTCTCGCCTTCCTCTCTGTCATTTTTTCATAATAATGAACTGGCAGCAGCCAGCGTCATCTCACAAGACCCTCGGGTGCCGTGAATGTCAATCAAGCAAGCTACGGAATTTGCCGCCAATGTTTTTTTTGTAAAGTGTATGGAAGCTGGATGAATTAGATGCCAAAAACCAACCACTTTCACGTGGTATTGTACAGAAAGGACAACTTTTTTTCTCCTGCATTTGAAAATGTGGGCGTTATCATCATTACTGTCTGATTCCAATCAATGCGAGTCATCAGAATCAGGTAATACACCAACTTATATTCTTGTCTTTGTGAAAGAAAGACATCTATATGTGTTACACATGCTTGTATTATCATTAAACACATTTAATTTGTTTACAAAAATGTCTCTTTCATAAATAAATAAATATAAATGATATATATAAATGAGGTAGATCCCCTCGAGTTGGTCAATTGAAAAGTAGCTCGCCTGCAGAAAAAGTGTGGGCACCCCTGCTGTAGAGTATCCGTGTAATACTCTTCCATATCAGTAGGTTGCAGCCGGTAGCTAATTGTTTTGTAGATGTCGGAAACAGCGGTAGGCAGCCTGCAGGTAAAAAAGGTGTCTAATGCTTAAACCAAAAATAAACAGAAGGTGAGTGCCCCTAAGAAAATGCATTGAAACTTAGGGAAGGCTATGCAGAACGAGACTAAAACTGAACTTGCTACAAAGTAAACAGAATGCTAGAGAAAATGCTGAATTTCCCCCAGGGATCAATAAAGTACTTCTATTCTATTCTCCAACAATTGCGACAACGACTTTTTTTTGTTTTTTGAAAGATTTCTGCTGGTGGTGTGCCTCCGCATTTCGAAAAAATGCGCCTTGGCTCAAAAAATGTTGAAAAACAAGTAAAAAAGGTGTCTGATGCTTAAACCAAAAATAAACAAAAGGTGAGTGCCCCTAAGAAAAGGCATTGAAGCTTAGGGAAGGCTATGCAGAACAAAACTAAAACTGAACTGGCTACAAAGTAAACAAAAACAGAATGCTGGACAACAGCAAAGACTTACTGTGGAGCAAAAACAATGTACAGCCGAACATGACATGAAAATCAACATTGTCCCCACAAAGAAGGATAAAAACAACTGAAATATTCTTGATTAATAAAACTAAGTAGACGCTGGAAATATTCCTCAAAGGAAGACATAAAACTGCCACAGGAAAATACCAAAAAAAGATAAGTAGCAACCAAAATAGGAGCGCAAGACGAGAACTGAAACACTACACACAGTAAAACAGCAAAAAAGTCTAAATAAGTCACGGCGTGATGTGACAGGTGGTGACGGTACACCTACTTTGTGACAAGAGCTATATTAATGCATGCTTGGTTATGGTTTAAAGTCATATCCAACAATTGCGATTTATTTTTTAATGATTTCTGCTGGTGGTGTGCCTCCACATTTTCTTCAACGCAAAAGATGTGATTCGGCTCAAAAAAGGTTGAGAAACACTGCACCAGGGCAGGACAACTAATCACATTTTAATGCAGATTCTGAAAAATATAATCACCGAAAGGGTGATTATACATGTGAATAATAGAAAAACAGTCTACTATACAGCATTATTTACATGTGAATAATATAAATACAGTCTACTATACAGCATTATTTACATGTGAATAATATAAATACAGTCTACTATACAGCATTATTCACATGTGAATAATATAAATACAGTCTATTATACAGCATTATTAACATGTGAATAGTATAAATACAGTCTATTATGCAGCATTATTTACATGTGAATAATATAAATAAAGTCTATTATACAGCATTATTCCCATGTGAATAATATAAATACAGTCTACTATACAGCATTATTCACATGTGAATAATATAAATACAGTCTACTATACAGCATTATTTACATGTGAATAATATAAATACAGTCTACTATACAGCATTATTCACATGTGAATAATATAAATACAGTCTACTATACAGCATTATTCACATGTGAATAATATAAATACAGTCTATTATGCAGCATTATTTACATGTGAATAATATAAATAAAGTCTATTATACAGCATTATTCCCATGTGAATAATATAAATACAGTCTATTATACAGCATTATTTACATGTGAATAATATAAATAAAGTCTATTATACAGCATTATTCACATGTGAATAATATAAATACAGTCTATTATACAGCATTATTCACTTGTGAATAGAAATACAGTCTATTATACAGCATTATTCACCTGTGAATAATATAAATACAGTCTATTATACAGCATTGTTCACTTGTGAAGAATATAAATACAGTGTATTATACAGCATTATTCACATGTGAATAATATAAATACAGTCTACTATACAGCATTATTCACATGTGAATAATATAAATACAGTCTACTATACAGCATTATTCACATGTGAATAATATAACACAGTCTATTATCCAGCAATATTGACATGTGAATAATATAAACAGTCTATTATGCAGCATAATTTACATGTGAATAATATAAATAAAGTCTATTATACAGCATTATTCACATGTGAATGGTATAAATACAGTCTATTATACAACATTCTTCACATGTGAATAGTATAAATACAGTCTATTATACAGCATTATTCACATGAGAATAATACAAAATACAGTCTATTATACAGCTTTATTCACTTGTGAATATCATAGTCTATTATACAGCATTATTCACATGTGAATAACATAGATAGTTTATTATACAGCATTATTCACATGTGAATAGTATAAATACAGTCTATTATACAGCATTAGTCACATGAGAATAATACAAAATAGTCTATTATACAGCACTATTAACATGTGAATAATATAAATACAGTCTATTATAAAGCATTATTCACATGTGAATAACATAGATACAGTCTTATACAGTATTATTCACATGTGAATAACATAAATACAGTCTATTATACAGCATTATTCACATGTGAATAACATAAATACAGTCTATTATACAGGATTATTAACATGTGAATAGTATAAATACAGTCTATTATACAGCATTATTAACATGTGAATAGTATAAATAGTCTATTATACAGCATTATTCACATGAGATTAATATAAATACAGTCTATTTTACAGCACTATTAACATGTGAAGAATATAGTCTATTATACAGCATTATTCACATGTGAATAACATAAATACAGTCTATTATACAGGATTATTAACATGTGAATAGTATAAATACAGTCTATTATACAGCATTATTAACATGTGAATAGTATAAATAGTCTATTATACAGCATTATTCACATGTGAATAATATAAATACAGTCTATTATACAGCATTCTTCACATGTGAATAACATAAATACAGTCTATTATACAACATTATTCACATGTGAATAGTATAAATACAGTCTATTATACAGCGTTATTCACATGTGAATAACATAGATACAGTCTATTATACAGTATTATTCACATGTGAATAACATAGACACAGTCTATTATACAGCATTATTCACATGTGAATAGTATAAATACAGTCTATTATACAGCGTTATTCACATGTGAATAATATAAATTCAGTCTATTATACATTTAAATACTGTCAAAAAGGAACATATGCATTATACAGGGTGACGGCTGTCCAGGTGGATGGAACTATGTTTTTATTTTTGACAGTCTTTGACGTCTATTTTGATTCAAGAACGTTTCTTATCAAACTTATATTTGTTTTATATAACGTTTTTATAACAATCTTTTTTTTATAACTGACACCGCCCACTCTATGCGGTGACATCATCATTAGACGTTAAAATATTCAAGGTTATTTCTGCCCCGTCTGCTGCAGGCTGACAAGCACATGTCAGACTCGGACAGCGGACCGACAGCAGACGGTCAACCAGCCCCGCCTGGACCTGCATCAGGACCAGGACCTGGACCTGGACCTGGACCTGGACTTGGACAAGGACGGGATGCTACCGACACACTCAGTAGGTTTACACTGCCGAGTAATATTATCTCTATGTTTACTGGCTGTAATCATTTTAGCAATACAACAACACCCATCATGTACATTGCCCCCTAGTGGTTGTTTGTTATAATTATCCATCCATCCATCCATTTTCTACCGCTTATTCCCGGGGGGCGCTGGTGTTATAATTAGTTGTAGTTAATAAGATTAGTAGTTATAATTAGTTGTAGACCGTTAAGGTTAGTAGTTGTCATAATTAGTTTTAGTTAACAAGATTAAAAGTTTTTTAAAATAAGTTGTAGTTAGTAACATTTACATAAGATTAGTAGTTCTAATTAGTTGTAGCTAATAAGGTTAGTAGTTTTTATTAGTTGTAGTTAATAAGGTTAATAGTTGTTAGAATTTGTTTGAATTAAGGTTAGTAGATGTTAACAAAACATTGTAGGTAATAAGGTTAATAGTTGTTGTAATTAGTTGTAGTTAATTAGGTTAGTAGTTGTTAAAAATAGTTGCAGTTAATAAGGTTAGTGGATGTTATAATTGGTTAATGTTAGTATATGTTATTAGTTTTAGTTTTTATAATTAATAGTTGTTAGAATTCATTTTAGTTAAGGTTAGTAGTTAGAATTAGTTTTAGTTGAGGTTAGTAGTTATTATTAATTGTAGTTAACAAGGTTAGTAGTTGTTATAATTAGTTGTAGTTATAACAGTCAGTAGTTGTTGGAATTCATTTTAGTTAAGGTTATGTTAGAATTACTTTTAGATAAAGTTAGTAGTTTTTAGAATTAGTTACAGTTAATAAAGCTAGTAGTTAGAAATAGTTTTAGTTAATAACATTTGTAGTTGTGATAAATTGTTTTAGTTAAGGTTGATAGTGGTTAAACTTATTTGGAGAAATAAGGTTAGTAGTTATAATTAGTTGTACATAAGAAGGTTAGTAGTTGTTATAATTTGATGTAGTTAGTAGGGTTACTAATTGTTATAATCAATTGCAGTTAAGGTTACTATTTATACGTAGTTGTAGTTATTATGGTTAGTAGTTGTAAATAGCTGTAGTGAATAAGGTTAGTAGCTGTGATAATTTGTTGTAGTTAACAAGGTTAGTAGTTGTTAAAATTAGTTGCAGTTAACTAGGGTACCAGTTACAGTTAGTTGCAGTTAATAAGGTTTGTAGTTCTTATAATTAGTTGGATTTAATAAGATTCGTAGTTTTTATAATTTGTTGTATTTAACAAGATTATTAGTTGTATATAACAAGATTAGTAGTTGTTATAATTTGTTGTATTTAATAAGATTAGTTGTTATAATTAATTGTATTTAACAATCTTAGTATTGTTTATATTTAGTTGTATTTAATAAGATTAGTAGTTGTTATAAGTAGTTGTATTCAATGAGATTATTAGTTGTTGTAATTAGTTGTATTTAACCAGATTAGTAGTTGTTATAATTTGATGTATTCAACAAGAATAGTAGTTGTAATTAATAAGTTGTTATAATTTGTTGTATACAACAATATTTGTTGTTGTTATAGTTTGTTGTTTTTAATAAGATTAGTTGTTATAATTAGTTGTATTTAACAGTATTGGTAGTGTTTTTAATTAGTTGTATTTAATAAAATTACTAGTTGTTATAATTAGTTGTATTCAACCAGATTAGTAGTTACTATAATTTGTAGTATTTAAAAAGATTAGTTGTTATAATTAGTTGTATTTAACAATATTTGTAGTGTTTATAATTAGTTCTATTTAATAAGATTAGTAGTTGTTATAATTAGCTGTATTTAATAAGATTAATAGTTGTTATAATTAGTTGTATTTAACCAGATTAGTAGTTGTTATAATTTGTAGTATTTAAAAAGATTAATTGTTATAATTAATTGTATTTAACAATATTAGTAGTGTTTATAATTAGTTCTATTTAATAAGATTAGTTGTTGTTATAATTAGTTGTATTTAATAAGATTAGTAGTTGTTATAATTAGTTGTATTTAATAAGATTAGTAGTTGTTATAATTAGTTGCATTTAACCATATTAGTAGTTGTTATAATTAGTTGTATTTAATACGATTAGTAGTTGTTATAATTAGTTGCATTTAACGAAATTAGTAGTTATAATTAGCTGTATCTAATAAGATTAATAGTTGTTATAATTAGTTGTATTCTACAAGATTAGTAGTTATAATTTGTTGTATTTAACAAGATTAATAGTTGTTATAATTTGTTGTATTTAACAAGATTAGTAGTTGTTATAATTTGTTGTATTTCATAAGATTTTGTAGTTGTTATAATTAGTTGCATTTAACAAGATTAATATTTGTAATAATTTCTTGAAGTTAAAAAGATTAGTCGTTGATATAATTTGATGTATTTAACAAGATTGTTAGTTGTAATTAATAAGTTTAGTAGTTGTTATAATTAGTTGTATACAACAAGATTAGTAGTTGCTATAATTTGTTGTGTTTAATAAGATTAGTTGTCATAATTAGTTGTATTTAACAATATTAGTAGTGTTTATAATTAGTTCTATTTAATAAGATTAGTAGTTGTTATAATTAGTTGCATTTAACGAAATTAGTAGTTGTTATAATTAGCCGTGTCTAATAAGATTAGTAGTTGTTATTAGTTGTATTCAACAAGATTAGTAGTTGTTATAATTTGTAGTATTTATCGAGATTAGTAGTTGTTATAATTAGTTGTATTAAATAAGATTATTAGTTGTTATAATTAGTTGTATTTCATAAGATTTTGTCCTTGTTATAATTGTATTTAACAAGATTAATAGTTGTAATAATTTCTTGAAGTTAAAAAGATTAGTCGTTGATATAATTTGATGTATTTAACAAGATTGTTAGTTGTAATTAATAAATTTAGTAGTTGTTTTAATTAGTTGTATACAACAAGATTAGTAGTTGCTATAATTTGTAGTGTTTAATAAGATTAGTTGTTATAATTAGTAGTATTTAACAATATTAGTAGTGTTTATAATTAGTTCTATTTAATAAGATTAGTAGTTGTTATAATTAGTTCTATTCAACCAAATTAGTAGTTGTTATAATTAGTTGTATTCAACAAGATTAGTAGTTGTTATAATTAGTTGTATTCAACAAGATTAGTAGTTGTTATAATTAGTTCTATTTAACCAAATTAGTAGTTGTTATAATTAGTTGTAGTTAATATGATTAGTAGTTGTTACAATTAGTTGCATTTAACGAGATTAGTAGTTGTTAAAATTAGCTGTATTTAATAAGATTAGTAGTTGCTATATTTAGTTGTACTCAACAAGATTAGTAGTTGTTATAATTTGCTGTATTTAACGAGATTAGTAGCTATTATAATTAGCTGTATTTAATAAGATTTGTAGTTATTAGTTTTATTCAACAAGATTAGTAGTTATTGTAATTAGCTGTATTTAATAAGATTTGTAGTTGTTATAACTAGTTGTATCCAACCAGATTAGTAGTTGTTATAATTACTTGTATCTAACCAGATTAGGTTGTTTTTTTATAATTAGTTGTATTTAATAAGATTAGTAGTGTTTATAATTAGTTGTATTTCATAAAATTATTATTTGTTATAATTAGTTGTATTTAATAAGATTAGTAGGTGATATAATTAGATGTATTCAACAAGATTAGTAGTTGTTATAATTGGTTGTATTTAACGGGATTAGTAGTTGTTATAATTACTTGTTAAAATGAGTGTGTTTCATAAGATTAGTAGTTGTTATGATTAGTTGTATTTAAAAAGATTGGTAGTTGTTATGAGTGTATTTCATAAGATTAGTAGTTGTTATAATTGGTTGTATTTAACGAGATTAGTAGTTGTTATAATTAGTTGCATTTAACAAGATTAGTAGTTGTTAAAATGACTGTGTTTCATAAGATTAGTAGTTGTTATAATTAGTTGTATTTAACAAGATTAGTAGTTGTCTTCTGTCTCGTGTTTACTGAGTGAAAGAGCGACAGGATGTGAGACGTGAGCAGATATGACGTCCTTCCTGTCCTCTTCCAGGTATTGTGTTCCGCAGACATCACAGGAAGTGATGGATGCTGAACACACACACACACACACACTCCTGTTTAACAGTAGAGGACAAATTAAACACATGTAAGTTGGATTTGGATGCGTAAAGAGGGAGTGGCATCACGTGAGGCTCCGCCCCCCCAGGTGCACTGTGACATCACCACTGATGTACTGTTTGATTTCAGGCAAAGGAAAACGCGGCGCATTCTCGGAGCTGACGGGATCGATGAGCCGAGCGGCCGGGAAGAAGATCAACCAAATCATCACCTTCTCCAAACGCAAGACGCCCGCCGGTCACCATGACGACCCTCGTTGCGGTGAGCCTCGGCGCCACCTCCAAACGCGGCCGTCATAATGTCTCCGCCTTTCCCCCCCCCCCCCAGGCTATCTGAGCGTGTGCGTGGGCGGAGTCTGGAAGGATCGCTGGTGCGCGGTGCGAGCGGGGAGCCTGCACCTGCTGAGGGACCCGGGGGACCAGCGGCCTCCCGTCATGGTGGTCCCCCTGAGGGGGGCCGAGGTGGTCCCGGGGGACTGTGGCCCCAAGCATCCCTTTTCCTTCCGCATCCTTCAGGGAGGCGTGGAGCTGGCGTCCTTGGAGGTAAACGTGTGACATCATCAGCGCGGCTGACGGTCACCAGGCATGGGGTTTTTCCGTCTAAAGTCGGAATTCTGTCTTTTTTAATCTCGGGGGGGAAAAAAAGTGTTGTAATATAACATTACGCCGTAGTTGTTGATTGGTCGATATGTTCCTTGTGACCAATCAGGACATCTGTTATGAATCATGACGTCATCACCGCTATTTTCCAAATGTAAACGATGTCGGTTCTTGAGAGAAAGGACCCTTCACTAGTAAAAGAAATTGATAAACATGTCAAAAATCACTGATACTGTTGGGAAGAAGGAAGTTACGACTTTGTTTGGCGATTTTTATTCGGAAAATCGATCGTCCCGGAAAGGTTTTGTGCACGTGGTGTCGTGATAATATTGACTATGGATCACGAGGTTTCAAGGCTTTGGGTGTATGATATAGTCAGGAATTGTCATGGATGCAAAGGATTCTGGGTATTTGTTGTGTTGCCTTTATGTTGTGTTACTTTGAGGATGTTCTCCCGAAATGTGTTTGTCATTCTTGTTTGGTGTGGCTTCACAGCGTGGCGCATATTAGTAAGAGTGTTAAAATTGTTTATATCACAACCATTAGTGTACTCTGTATCACCCAGTATGCCTTGCAGTCGTGTGCGTGTGTCAGTGGAAGCCACACACAACATGATGCTGGACTCGCGAGTAAATTGTACATGTAGAAGGCGTCAAAGGCAAAGGCTTCATAGCACGCCCTAATACTTATTAACTGGGTGACTGCCGGCAGACATTAGAATAATTGGGGTACGTATGTTCTGTTAATGATGTTTTCATGTCTTTAAACACTAAAATATTTTCTTCAAATGGTGCTGTCTTTGTTAATTTTAGCATGTTAAATTGATGAAAAACCAGGAGCTTCGGGGGGCGTTGCCCCCTTGTCCCCCCACCAGGGCACCGCCCTGGACCTGGCTGGTAGAGATGCGCGGATAGGCAATTATATATATATGGATGCAAAGGATTCTGGGTATTTGTTGTGTTGCCTTTATGTTGTGTTACTGTGAGGATCTTCTCCCGAAATGTGTTTGTCATTCTTGTTTGGTGTGGCTTCACAGCGTGGCGCATATTAGTATTAGTCGTGTGCGTGTGTCAGTGGAAGCCACACACACATGTTGCTGGACTCGCAAGTAAATTGTACGTGTTGTAGAAGGCGTCAAAGGCAAAGGCTTCATAGCACGCCCTAATACTTATTAACTGGGTGACTGCCGGCAGACATTAGGATAATTGGGGTATGTATGTTCTGTTAATGATGTTTTCATGTCTTTAAACACTAAAATATTTTTTTCAAATGGTGCTGTCTTTATTAATTTTAGCATGTTAAATTGATGAAAAACCAGGAGCTTCGGGGGGCGTTGCCCCCCCTTGTCCCCCCACCAGGGCACTGCCCTGGACCTGGCTGGTAGAGATGCGCGGATAGGCAATTATATATATATGGATGCAAAGGATTCTGGGTATTTGTTGTGTTGCCTTTATGTTGTGTTACTGTGAGGATGTTCTCCCGAAATGTGTTTGTCATTCTTGTTTGGTGTGGCTTCACAGCGTGGCGCATATCAGTAAGAGTGTTAAAATTGTTTATATCACAACCATTAGTGTACTCTGTATCACCCAGTATGCCTTGCAGTCGTGTGCGTGTGTCAGTGGAAGCCACACACAACATGTTGCTGGACTCGCAAGTAAATTGTACATGTAGAAGGTGTCAAAGGCAAAGGCTTCATAGCACGCCCTAATACTTATTAACTGGGTGACTGCCGGCAGACATTAGGATAATTGGGGTATGTATGTTCTGTTAATGTTTTCATGTCTTTAAACACTAAAATATTTTCTTCAAATGGTGCTGTCTTTGTTAATTTTAGCATGTTAAATTGATGAAAAACCAGGAGCTTCGGGGGGCGTTGCCCCCCTTGTCCCCCCACCAGGGCACCGCCCTGGACCTGGCTGGTAGAGATGCGCGGATAGGCAATTATATATATATGGATGCAAAGGATTCTGGGTATTTGTTGTGTTGCCTTTATGTTGTGTTACTGTGAGGATGTTCTCCCGAAATGTGTTTGTCATTCTCGTTTGGTGTGGCTTCACAGCGTGGCGCATATTAGTATTAGTCGTGTGCGTGTGTCAGTGGAAGCCACACACAACATGATGCTGGACTCGCAAGTAAATTGTACATGTTGTAGAAGGCGTCAAAGCCAAAGGCTTCATAGCACGCCCTAATACTTATTAACTGGGTGACTGCCGGCAGACATTAGGATAATTGGGGTATGTATGTTCTGTTAATCATGTTTTCATGTCTTTAAACACTAAAATATTTTCTTCAAATGGTGCTGTCTTTGTTAATTTTAGCATGTCAAATTGATGAAAAACCAGGAGCTTCGGGGGGCGTTGCCCCGGTTGTCCCCCCACCAGGGCACCGCCCTGGACCTGGCTGGTAGAGATGCGCGGATAGGCAATTATATATATATGGATGCAAAGGATTCTGGGTATTTGTTGTGTTGCCTTTATGTTGTGTTACTGTGAGGATGTTCTCCCGAAATGTGTTTGTCATTCTTGTTTGGTGTGGCTTCACAGCGTGGCGCATATTAGTATTAGTCGTGTGCGTGTGTCAGTGGAAGCCACACACATGTTGCTGGACTCGCAAGTAAATTGTACATGTTGTAGAAGGCGTCAAAGGCAAAGGTTTCATAGCACGCCCTAATACTTATTAACTGGGTGACTGCCGGCAGACATTCTTGAGAATGTTTACGTCAACTAATGTCTTCTTCGCTTTGTGACACGGGTCCAAAATGGCTCTTTGAACGGTAAAGGTTACCGATCTCTGAACCATGTATATCATATATTTCCAAATGGTTCAACCGCCACCCGCCCGAATCTATCTAAAATCTATTTTTTCGACTCGCAGTTTATCCGCGGAGTCTGCGGATGAGACCGCAAACCGCGAATCTCTACTGGCTGGGGACCCCCGGAAATTTTTTCAGTCTTTTTCATTGTGGTCAAATCACACGCCCGGGTCACGGCCACGCTTGTCTGTGCGCCTCCTCCAGGCCGGCTGCTCGGAGACGCTGGGACGCTGGCTGGGGGTCCTGTTCGCCGAGACGGGCAGCGCCACGCTACCCGAGGAGCTTCACTACGACTACATCGACGTGGACACGTTGACGGACATACGCCACGCCGCCAGACACTCCTTCCTGTGAGACTTCCTGCACCGCCCCCACGACCTGCTTTAATTTGACCCGCTAACGTTGCCGCTGCCTCAGGTGGGCCACCTCCGCCGCCGCCGCCGCCGTGGACCCCGCCACGTATGACGACGTTTACGAGAGTGTGGAGGTGAGCTCGCCGTTTCGCCCGAACGTGTCAGCCGCACGCTTGACCCTCGCGTGTCCCCGCAGGACGACGAGGACGAGGGCAGGGCCAAGGGCGGCCAGGTGAGACGCCACGCCTCCTTCTCCAGCAGGGACTCCGAGAAGACGGAGCAGCAGGCCGCCATCAAGAGACACGCCTCCAGTGAGGGACACGCCCTTTTTTTGTCCGACGTGGCGGCCTTCCTCATGTCTTTTCCCCCCCACCGCCAGACGTCAACCAGTACGGACGCTACGGGAAACTGCGAGCGGAGGAGGACGCCAGACGCTACCTGACGCAGCAGGAGGAGCTGGAGGGGCAGAAGGAGCGGCTCAGGAGCGCCCTCGTCTCCCTGCGCAGGGAGAAGAAGGACTTGAAGACCGGCGGCGGGACAGGTGAGGACGAGGCCCCGCCTCCGCCCAAACTCGCGCTCAATGTGTGCGTGTGTTTGAAGATGGCGGCGTGGAGCGGCGGCTGGCCCAGCTGGAAGTGCTGTGCAAGCAGAAGGAGGAGGAGAGGGTGGAGCTGGAACTCCGACTGACCGAAGTCAAAGACAACCTCAGCAAGTCACTGGCCAGGGGACAGCTGGCTCCGCCCACCAACGCCACCGTCACCTCCAAGGTAGGAAGCCGTTCTCACCGTCTGTCAGCCAAACGTGTTCACGGTGATGCCTTCGCATGTGTGTGTGTGTGTGTGTGTGTGTGTGTGTGTGTGTGTGTGCGTTTGTGTGTGTGCGCACACAGAAGCAGGACAAGAAAGTGGACAAAGTTTACAACGACATCATTCCCGTCAACTCAGCGTCCGAACTCCGCAAACGACCGCCATCGCTCTACGCCTCCTCCAAAGTCAATGTCATGCAGAAGGCGAAGGTGTGTATGTACACGTGTGTGTGTGTGTGTGTGTGTGTGTGTGTGTGTGTGTGTGTGTGTGTGTGTGTGTGTGTGTGTGTGTGTGTGTGTGTGTGTGTGTGTGTGTGTTCCGGCAGTGCTTGCTTAATGGGGACATCGCTCTGTTTACACACCTTTAGGGTACTTCTGACGGTATGGGGACAAAAAACGAGTTCCCTAAAGGGAAACCTTTTTACATAATAGTCAGATCCATTCTATTTCCTTCTAGCTATGGTAGTTGGAGTCGCAGACAACTTCATTACTGCTAAATAGCAGTTTTTGGTAATGTCGCAGAAGATGCAGGGTTTGCTTTAACATGTAAGTGGTGCAACCTCTTATAAGAGGACAGCTGTAGTGCTGTATTCTGAGGATCATGTCATGTTTAATTAGATTTTTTTTTAAATGGTCCTCAGCAGTCACGTACAAATTTGTGTGAATTATGCAAAATGATTTCAATTTGGTCCCCATGAGCCATATTAACTGTTTTTTTCCTCAGGGTCCCCAGTATGTATGAACAGTGTGTGTGTGTGTGTGTGTGTGTTCTGGCAATGCTTACTTAATGGGGACATCGCTCTGTTTACACACCTTTAGGGGACCTCTGACGGTATGGGGACAAAAAACACAAGTCCCCTAAAGGGAAACCGTTTCAAATAATAGTCAGATGCATTCTATATCCTTCTATATATGGTAGTTGGAGTCGCAGACAACTTCATTACTGCTAAATAGCAGTTTTTGGTAATGTCACTGAAGATGCAGGATTTGCTTTAACATGTAAGTGGTGCAACCTCTTATAAGAGGACAGCTGTAGTGCTGTATTCTGAGGATCATGTCATATTTAATTTGATTTTTTTTTTTTTAAATGGTCCTCAGCAGTCACGTACAAATTTGTGTGAATTATGCAAAATGATTTCAATTTGGTCCCCATGAGCCATATTAACTGTTTTTTTCCTCAGGGTCCCCAGTATGTATGAACAGTGTGTGTGTGTGTGTGTGTTCCGGCAGTGCTTGCTTAATGGGGACATCGCTCTGTTTACACACCTTTAGGGTACTTCTGACAGTATGGGGACAAAAAACGAGTTCCCTAAAGGGAAACCTTTTTACATAATAGTCAGATCCATTCTATTTCCTTCTATCTATGGTAGTTGGAGTCGCAGACAACTTCATTACTGCTAAATAGCAGTTTTTGGTAATGTCACAGAAGATGCAGTATTTGCTTTAACATGTAAGTGGTGCAACCTCTTATAAGAGGACAGCTTTAGTGCTGTATTCTGAGGATCATGTCATATTTAATTTGATTTTTTTTTTTTAAATGGTCCTCAGCAGTCACGTACAAATTTGTGTGAATTATGCAAAATGATTTCAGTTTGGTCCCCATGAACCATATTAACTGTTTTTTTTTACTCAGGGTCCCCAGTATGTATGAACAGTGTGTGTGTGTTCTGGCAACTCTTACATAATGGGGACATCGCTCTGTTTACACACCTTTAGGGGACCTCTGACGGTATGGGGACAAAAAATACAGGTCCCCTAAAGGGAAACCGTTTCAGATAATAGTCAGATGCATTCTATATCCTTCTATATATGGTAGTTGGAGTCGCAGACAACTTCATTACTGCTAAATAGCAGTTTTTGGTAATGTCACAGAAGATCCAGGATTTGCTTTAACATGTAAGTGGTGCAACCTCTTATAAGAGGACAGCTGTAGTGCTATATTCTGAGGATGATGTCATATTTAATTTGATTTTTTTTTTTTTAAATGGTCTTCAGCATTCTCGTACAAATTTGTGTGAATTATGCAAAATGATTTCAATTTGGTCCCCATGAACCATATTAACTGTTTTTCCCCAGGGTCCCCAGTATGTATGAACAGTATGTGTGTGTGTGTGTGTGTGTGTGTGTGTGTGTGTGTGTGTATGTGTGTGTGTGTGTGTGTGTGTGTGTGTGTGTGTGTGTGTGTGTGTGTGTGTGTGTGTGTTCGTTCTGGCAACTCTTACTTAATGGGGACATCGCTCTGTTTACACACCTTTAGGGGACCTCTGACGGTATGGGGACAAAAAACACAAGTCCCCTAAAGGGAAACCGTTTTAAATAATAGTCAGATGCATTCTATATCCTTCTATATATGGTAGTTGGAGTCGCAGACAACTTCATTACTGCTAAATAGCAGTTTTTGGTAATGTCACTGAAGATGCAGGATTTGCTTTAACATGTAAGTGGTGCAACCTTTTATAAGAGGACAGCTGTAGTGCTGTATTCTGAGGATCATGTCATATTTAATTTGATTTTTTTTAAATGGTCCTCAGCAGTCACGTACAAATTTGTGTGAATTATGCAAAATGATTTCAATTTGCTCCCCATGAGCCATATTAACTGTTTTTTTCCTCAGGGTCCCCAGTATGTATGAACAGTGTGTGTGCGTGTGTGTGTTTTGGCAGCGCTTACTTAATGGGGACATTGCTCTGTTTACACACCTTTAGGGGACCTCTGACGGTATGGGGACAAAAAACACAAGTCCCCTAAAGGGAAACCATTTCAAATAATAGTCAGATGCATTCTATATCCTTCTATATATGGTAGTTGGAGTCGCAGACAACTTCATTACTGCTAAATAGCAGTTTTTGGTAATGTCCCAGAAGATGCAGGATTTGCTTTAACATGTAAGTGGTGCAACTTCTTATAAGAGGACAGCTGTAGTGCTGTATTCTGAGGATCATGTCATATTTAATTTGATTTTTTTTTTTTAAATGGTCCTCAGCAGTCACGTACAAATTTGTGTGAATTATGCAAAATGATTTCAGTTTGGTCCCCATGAACCATATTAACTGGGTTTTTTTTACCCAGGGTCCCCAGTATGTATGAACAGTGTGTGTGTTCTGGCAACTCTTACATAATGGGGACATCGCTCTGTTTACACACCTTTAGGGGACCGCTGACGGTATGGGGACAAAAAATACAGGTCCCCTAAAGGGAAACCGTTTCAGATAATAGTCAGATGCATTCTATATCCTTCTATATATGGTAGTTGGAGTCGCAGACAACTTCATTACTGCTAAATAGCAGTTTTTGGTAATGTCACAGAAGATGCAGTATTTGCTTTAACATGTAAGTGGTGCAACCTCTTATAAGAGGACAGCTGTAGTGCTGTATTCTGAGGATCATGTCATATTTAATTTGATTTTTTTTTTTTAAATGGTCCCCAGCAGTCACGTACAAATTTGTGTGAATTATGCAAAATGATTTCAATTTGGTCCCCATGAGCCATATTAACTGTTTTTTTCCTCAGGGTCCCCAGTATGTATGAACAGTGTGTGTGTGTGTTCTGGCAATGCTTACTTAATGGGGACATCACTCTGTTTACACACCTTTAGGGGACCTCTGACGGTATGGTGACAAGAAACACAAGTCCCCTAAAGGGAAATCGTTGAAATAATAGTCAGATGCATTCTATATCCTTCTATATATGGTAGTTGGAGTCGCAGACAACTTCATTACTGCTAAATAGCAGTTTTTGGTAATGTCCCAGAAGATGCAGGATTTGCTTTAACATGTAAGTGGTGCAACCTCTTATAAGAGGACAGCTTTAGTGCTATATTCTGAGGAGTATGTCATATTTAATTTGCATTTTTTTTTAAATGGTCCTCAGCAGTCACGTACAAATTTGTGTGAATTATGCAAAATGATTTCAATTTGGTCCCCATCAGCCATATTAACTATTTTTTTTACCCAGGGTCCCCAGTATGTATGAACAGTGTGTGTGTGTGTGTTCTGGCAATGCTTACTTAATGGGGACATCACTCTGTTTACACACCTTTAGGGGACCTCTGACGGTATGGGGACAAAAAACACAAGTCCCCTAAAGGGAAACCGTTTCAAATAATAGTCAGATCCAGTCTATTTCCTTCTATATATGGTAGTTGGAGTTGCAGACAACTTCATTACTGCTAAATAGCAGTTTTTGGTAATGTCACAGAAGATGCAGTATTTGCTTTAACATGTAAGTGGTGCAACCTCTTATAAGAGGACAGCTGTAGTGCTGTATTCTGAGGATCATGTCATATTTAATTTAATTTGATTTTTTTAAATGGTCCTCAGCAGTCACGTACAAATTTGTGTGAATTATGCAAAATGATTTCAATTTGGTCCCCATGAGCCATATTAACTGTTTTTTTCCTCGGGGTCCCCAGTATGTATGAACAGTGTGTGTGTGTGTTCTGGCAATGCTTACTTAATGGGGACATTGCTCTGTTTACACACCTTTAGGGGACCTCTGACGGTATGGGGACAAAAAACACAAGTCCCCTAAAGGGAAACCGTTTCAAATAATAGTCAGATGCATTCTATATCCTTCTATCTATGGTAGTTGGAGTCGCAGACAACTTCATTACTGCTAAATAGCAGTTTTTGGTAATGTCCCAGAAGATGCAGGATTTGCTTTAACATGTAAGTGGTGCAACCTCTTATAAGAGGACAGCTGTAGTGCTGTATTCTGAGGATCATGTCATATTTAATTTGATTTGTTTTTTTTTTTTAAATGGTCCTCAGCATTCATATACAAATTTTTGTGAATTATGCAAAATGATTTCAATTTGGTCCCCATGAGCCATATTAACTGTTTTTCCCCAGGGTCCCCAGTATGTATGAACAGTGTGTGTGCGTGTGTGTATTCTGGCAATGCTCGCTTAATGGGGACATCGCTCTGTTTACACACCTTTAGGGTACCTCTGACGGTATGGGGACAAAAAACACAAGTCCCCTAAAGGGAAACCGTTTCAAATAATAGTCAGATCCAGTCTATATCCTTCTATATATGGTAGTTGGAGTCGCAGACAACTTCATTACTGCTAAATAGCAGTTTTTGGTAATGTCCCAGAAGATGCAGGATTTGCTTTAACATGTAAGTGGTGCAACCTTTTATAAGAGGACAGCTGTAGTGCTGTATTCTGAGGATCATGTCATATTTAATTTGATTTGGGTTTTTTTAAATGGTCCTCAGCAGTCACGTACAAATTTGTGTGAATTATGCAAAATGATTTCGATTTGGTCCCCATGAGCCATATTAACTGTTTTTTTTTCCCCAGGGTCCCCAGTATGTATGAACAGTGTGTGTGCGTGTGTGTGTTTTGGCAGCGCTTACTTAATGGGGACATTGCTCTGTTTACACACCTTTAGGGGACCTCTGACGGTATGGGGACAAAAAACACAAGTCCCCTAAAGGGAAACCATTTCAAATAATAGTCAGATGCATTCTATATCCTTCTATATATGGTAGTTGGAGTCGCAGACAACTTCATTACTGCTAAATAGCAGTTTTTGGTAATGTCCCAGAAGATGCAGGATTTGCTTTAACATGTAAGTGGTGCAACTTCTTATAAGTGCTGTATTCTGAGGATCATGTCATATTTAATTTGATTTTGATTTTTTTTAATGGTCCTCAGCAGTCACGTACAAATTTGTTTGAATTATGCAAAATGATTTCAATTTGCTCCCCATGAACCATATTAACTGTTTTTTTACCCAGGGTCCCCAGTATGTATGAACAGTATGTGTGTGTGTGTGCGTGTGTGCGTGTGTGCGTGTGTGCGTGTGTGTGTGTGTGTGTGTGTGTGTGTGTGTGTGTGTGTGTGTGTGTGTGTTTTGGCAGCGCTTACTTAATGGGGACATTGCTCTGTTTACACACCTTTAGGGTACCTCTGACGGTATGGGGACAAAAAAACGAGTCCCCTAAAGGGAAACCTTTTTAAATAATAGTCAGATGCATTCTATATCCTTCTATATATGGTAGTTGGAGTCGCAGACAACTTCATTACTGCTAAATAGCAGTTTTTGGTAATGTCACAGAAGATGCAGGATTTGCTTTAACATGTAAGTGGTGCAACCTTTTATAAGAGGACAGCTTTAGTGCTGTATTCTGAGGATCATGTCATATTTAATTTGATTTTTTTTTTTTTTTAAATGGTCCTCAGCAGTCACGTACAAATTTGTGTGAATTATGCAAAATGATTTCAATTTGGTCCCCATGAGCCATATTAACTGTTTTTTTTTCCCCAGGGTCCCCAGTATGTATGAACCGTGTGTGTGTTCTGGCAATGCTTACTTAATGGGGACATCGCTCTGTTTACACACCTTTAGGGGACCTCTGACGGTATGGGGACAAAAAACACAGGTCCCCTAAAGGGAAACCGTTTCAAATAATAGTCAGATGCATTCTATATCCTTCTATATATGGTAGTTGGAGTCGCAGACAACTTCATTACTGCTAAATAGCAGTTTTTGGTAATGTCCCAGAAGATGCAGGATTTGCTTTAACATGTAAGTGGTGCAACCTCTTATAAGAGGACAGCTGTAGTGCTGTATTCTGAGGATCATGTCATATTTAATTTAATTTGATTTTTTTAAATGGTCCTCAGCAGTCACGTACAAATTTGTGTGAATTATGCAAAATTATTTCAATTTGGTCCCCATGAGCCATATTAACTGTTTTTTTTTACCCAGGGTCCCCAGTATGTATGAACAGTGTGTGTGCGTGTGTTCTGGCAATGCTTACTTAATGGGGACATCGCTCTGTTTACACACCTTTAGGGGACCTCTGACGGTATGGGGACAAAAAACACAAGTCCCCTAAAGGGAAATCGTTTCAAATAATAGTCAGATACATTCTATATCCTTCTATATATGGTAGTTGGAGTCGCAGACAACTTCATTACTGCTAAATAGCAGTTTTTGGTAATGTCACTGAAGATGCAGGATTTGCTTTAACATGTAAGTGGTGCAACCTTTTATAAGAGGACAGCTGTAGTGCTGTATTCTGAGGATCATGTCATATTTAATTTGATTTTTTTTTAAATGGTCCTCAGCAGTCACGTACAAATTTGTGTGAATTATGCAAAATGATTTCAATTTGCTCCCCATGAGCCATATTAACTGTTTTTTTCCTCAGGGTCCCCAGTATGTATGAACAGTGTGTGTGCGTGTGTGTGTTTTGGCAGCGCTTACTTAATGGGGACATTGCTCTGTTTACACACCTTTAGGGGACCTCTGACGGTATGGGGACAAAAAACACAAGTCCCCTAAAGGGAAACCATTTCAAATAATAGTCAGATGCATTCTATATCCTTCTATATATGGTAGTTGGAGTCGCAGACAACTTCATTACTGCTAAATAGCAGTTTTTGGTAATGTCCCAGACGATGCAGGATTTGCTTTAACATGTAAGTGGTGCAACTTCTTATAAGAGGACAGCTGTAGTGCTGTATTCTGAGGATCATGTCATATTTAATTTGATTTTAATTTTTTTTAATGGTCCTCAGCAGTCACGTACAAATTTGTTTGAATTATGCAAAATGATTTCAATTTGCTCCCCATGATCCATATTAACTGTTTTTTTACCCAGGGTCCCCAGTATGTATGAACAGTGTGTGTGCGTGTGTGTGTTTTGGCAGTGCTTACTTAATGGGGACATCGCTCTGTTTACACACCTTTAGGGTACTTCTGATGGTATGGGGACAAAAAACGAGTTCCCTAAAGGGAAAGCTTTTTACATAATAGTCAGATCCATTCTATTTCCTTCTAGCTATGGTAGTTGGAGTCGCAGACAACTTCATTACTGCTAAATAGCAGTTTTTGGTAATGTCCCAGAAGATGGAGGATTTGCTTTAACATGTAAGTGGTGCAACCTCTTATAAGAGGACAGCTGTAGTGCTGTATTCTGAGGATCATGTCATATTTAATTTGCATTTTTTTTTTTAAATGGTCCTCAGCAGTCACGTACAAATTTGTGAGAATTATGCAAAATGATTTCAATTTGGTCCCCATGAGCCATATTAAATGTTTTTTTCCTCAGGGTCCCCAGTATGTATGAACAGTGTGTGTGTGTGTTCTGGCAATGCTTACTTAATGGGGACATTGCTCTGTTTACACACCTTTAGGGTACTTCTGACGGTATGGGGACAAAAACTAGTCCCCTAAAGGGAAACCTTTTTAAATGATAGTCAGATCCATTCTATTTCCTTCTATCTATGGTAGTTGGAGTCGCAGACAACTTCATTACTGCTAAATAGCAGTTTTCGGTAATGTCACGGAAGATGCAGGATTTGCTTTAACATGTAAGTGGTGCAACCTCTTATAAGAGGACAGCTGTAGTGCTGTATTCTGAGGATCATGTCATGTTTAATTTGATTTTTTTTTTTAAATGGACCATAGTTGTCACGTACAAATGTGTGTGAATTATGCAAAATTATTTAAATTTGGTCCCCATTAACCATATTAACTGTTTTTTTTCCCCAGGGTCCCCAGTATGTATGAACAGTGTGTGCGTGTGTCTGTTCTGGCAGTGCTTGCTTAATGGGGACATCACTCTGTTTACACACCTTTAGGGTACCTCTGACGGTATGGGGACAAAAAAACGAGTCCCCTAAAGGGAAACCTTTTTAAATAATAGTCAGATCCATTCTATTTCCTTCTATATATGGTAGTTGGAGTCGCAGACAACTTCATTACTGCTAAATAGCAGTTTTTGGTAATGTCACAGAAGATGCAGGATTTGCTTTAACATGTAAGTGGTGCAACCTCTTATAAGAGGACAGCTTTAGTGCTGTATTCTGAGGATCATGTCATGTTTAATTTGATTTTTTTTTTTTAAATGGACCATAGTTGTCACGTACAAATTTGTGTGAATTATGCAAAATGATTTCAGTTTGGTCCCCATGAACCATATTAACTGTTTTTTTTTCCCCAGGGTCCCCAGTATGTATGAACAGTGTGTGTGTGTGTTTTGGCAGTGCTTACTTAATGGGGACATCACTCTGTTTACACACCTTTAGGGTACCTCTGACGGTATGGGGACAAAAAACACAAGTCCCCTAAAGGGAAATCATTTCAAATAATAGTCAGATGCATTCTATATCCTTCTATATATGGTAGTTGGAGTCGCAGACAACTTCATTACTGCTAAATAGCAGTTTTCGGTAATGTCACAGAAGATGCAGGATTTGCTTTAACATTTAATGGTGCAACTTCCTTTAAGACAAGGGTGTCAAACTCAAATACAGAGTGGGCCAAAATTTAAAATTTAACAAAGCCGCGGGCCGAAGTTGAACATATTAATCTTTTAATAGGGACCCCAAAAAGTTTTTCATTGAATATTGAACAAGCAAGGCTTATATAACTTTATAGTGACATGCAAAATTGAGTTTAAAATAACAATAATAATGATAATTAAAAAATATCAATGGCATATCAAATCAAATTTAAATAAAAATTGAATGCCTCTTTTGTATTTACAGCCTTTTGAGGTAAATTTTAACATTAACTTTTTCCAGAGGCTAATACATTTGAAAATAAAATAATGAATAAATCAACCATTCAGGCCTTTTTACTGCTCAGTTAATGTCGGGGCTCAGGTAGGTGGGGTTAGGGGGGCGGGGAGGGGGTGTATATTGTAGCGGTCCGGAAGAGTTAGTGCTGCAAGGGGTTCTGGGTATTTGTTCTGTTGTGTTTGTTGTGTTACGGTGCGGATGTTTTCCCGAAATGTGTTGGTCATTCTTGTTTGGTGTGGGTTCACAGTGTGGCGCATATTTGTAACAGTGTTAAAGTTGTTTATATGGCCACCCTCAGTGTGACCTGTATGCTGTTCATCAAGTATGCCTTGCATTTACTTACATGTGTGTAGAAGCCACATATATTACGTGACTGGGCCGGCACGCTGTTTGTGAGGAGGAAAAACAGACTTGAGGACAGGTTGTAGGGGTTGCTAAAGGCAGTGCCTTTAAGGCACACCCAAGTTTGTCACTTCAATCATTGATTTGTTGTTCAATATTCTTTTCACCGGATTGCGTTACCATCGCTTAATAAAGTGATTGAATGGGCTTCCATGGCCGTCATGTCTTTTTGTCAACAAACAGGGTATTGTTTGGATGGCAAGTTTGTCGTATCAATCATTGATTTGTTCTTCAATATTCTTTTCACCGGATTGTGTTACCTTTGCTTAATAAAGGGATTGAATGTTCTTACATGTGCTGTCATATCTTCTTGTCAACAAACGGGGTATTGTTTGGATGGCACGTTTGTCACTTCAATCATTGATTTGTTGTTCATTATACCGGATTGTGTTACTTTTGCTTAATGAAGAGATTGAACGTGCTTCCTTGGCTGTCATATCTTTTTGACAACAAACGTGGTATTGTTTGCATGGCAAGTTTGTCACTTCAATTATTGATTTGTTGTTCAGTATTCTTTTCACCGGATTGCGTTTTGTTGCTTAATAAAGAGATGGAATGTGCTTCCATGGCTGTCATATCTTCTTGTCAACAAACAGAGTATTGTTTGGATTGCAAGTTTGCCACTTCAACCGTTGATTTATTGTTTAGTATTCTTTTCACCGGATTGCGTTACCTTTGCTTAATAAAGAGATTGAACGTGCTTTCATAGCGGTCATATCTTCTTGTCAACAAACGGGGTATTGTTTGCATGGCAAGTTTGTCACTTCAATTATTGATTTGTTGTTCAGTATTCTTTTCACCGGATTGCGTTTCTTTGCTTAGTAAAGAGATGGAATTTGCTTCCATAGATGTCATATCTTCTTGTCAACCAAAGGGGTATTGTTTGGATGGCAAGTTTGTCACTTCAATCATTGATTTGTTGTTCAATATTCTTTTCACCGGATTGTGTTACCTCTGCTTAATAAAGAGATTGAATGTGCTTCTATGTGCTGTCATATCATCTTGTCAACAAACAGGGTATTGTTTGGATGGCAAGTTTGTCACATCAATCATTCATTTTTTGTTCAGTATTGTTTTCACCAGATTGCGTTACCGTTGCTTAATAAAGAGATTGAATGGGCTTCCATGGCTGTCATATCTTCTTGTCAACAAACAGGGTATTGTTTGGATGGTAAGTTTGTCGTATCGATCTTTGATTTGTTGTACAATATTATTTTCACCGGATTGCGTTACCGTTGCTTAATAAAGAGATTGAATGTGCTTCCATGGCTGTCATATCTTCTTGTCAACAAACGGGGTATTGTTTGGATGGCAAGTTTCTCACTTCAATCATTGATTTGTTGTTCAATATTCCCATTGTGTACGTATGTTGTTGTCTGCTGCGTAACAGTGTGATGGTGCCTCTTCCTGTTTGATATCAAGTTCATTTTAGTGCGATACTGCTTGTTTCTTTCACCAGTTTTCATCTGTGTCTAGATCAACAATGTGATGTGCCTAAAACCTTTTTTTTTTAAAATTGATTAAGGATCGTTACAAATAAGAATCGCTCGGGCATCGTGCTCACCTGCGTGTTGTTTTCCAGGAGTGGGAGTCCAAGACCAGCACGTAGACGCTGTGACGTTGGCGGGAGACAAAGAGGAAGAGGAGACACTTTGTGTGGTGGACCACGTGGGCGGAGTCACGCATAGAGGCCCCTCCCCCCTCAGCTCATCTACATATCGTAAGGAAGTCAAAGTGACTGGCACTGACTGACGAGGCGTTCACGTGAGCCGCACCGATTTGATTCGTTTCAATGAAAAAGCAAGAGTTGTAAGTTTGGGGATTTTTTGCGTGTGAATGCTGAGGAATATGTTATTTCTTGTATTTATTTATTTTTCTATTTACGTTTTTTTTTTTTTTTTTAACTCTTCCAAGCCATTACAGCATCACAATGCTCATTCAGGACACAAATGCTCACGTTCCATTTTTTTTTAAGATTATTGACCATTTTTTTCCAAAGTTCTGCATTTCTCAACTGTATCCAACGCGGAAAAAATGCACTCATTCAGTGCGATTTTCATCCTAAAAGTTATGGAGGTTCTTTTGTGTCTTTATTACGAAACCTTTTTTGGACACTGATTTTTATTGCATTAAATTATATCAACAATTTCATTGAATAAAAATTTGGGAGCAGAATTTGCGTGTTTAAAAATTCAGTGTAAAATTTAAAAAAAAAAGTGTGTAAAACAACAACAACAAAAAACATTTATCCATTTTTCTACCGCTTGGGGTTGTGAGTGGGCTGGAACCTATTATAGTGTAAAAAAAAAAATAGTCTGTTTTAAAAAATTCAGTGTAAAAAAATTGTGTGTAAACAAAACAAAAAAAATCTGTAAAAAATTTCAGTGTAAAAAAGGTTCTGTTTGTAAATTTTTGTGTAAAAAAAAAAATTCAGTGTAGAAAACCTACAAAAATCCTCCATCCATCCATTTTTTTTTTTACAGCTTGTCCGTTTTGCGGTTACAGGGGGCTGAAGCCTACCAGACTGTAAAAAAAAATATGTGAAAAACATGCAGTGTAAAATTTTTCAGTGTAAGAAAGGTTCGGTTGGTAGGATTTTTGTGTAAAACATTTTTTGAGCAAAAAAAACCAACTAATTCAGTGTATAGAAACCTTACAAAAATTATCCATCCATCCATTTTATACAGCTTGTCCCTCTATGGGTTTCAGGGCGCTGCAGCCTATCAGAGTGTAAAAAAAAAAGAAAAAAATCCTTAAAAAAAACACTGCAGTGTAAAAAAAGGTTCTGTTTGTAAAATTGTTGTGTAAAAAAACCTACAAAATTCAACCATCCATTTTTTTACAGCTTTTCCCTCTTGGGGTAACAGGGGGCTGCAGTCTATCAGAGTGTAAAAAAAATAGATGTGAAAAACATGCAGTGTAAAATTTTCCATGTAAAAAAGGTTCTGTTTGTTAATTTTTTGTGTAAAAAAAAATTAAAAATTCAGTGTAAAAACCTTACAAAAATTATCCTTCCATCCATTTTCTACAGCTTGTCCTTCTTGAGGTTTCAAGGGGCTGTAGCCTATCAGAGTTTTTTAAAAAATCCTTAAAAAAAATGCAGTGTAAAAACGTTTCAGTTTGTAAAATTTTTGTGTAAAAAAAATTGAGTAAGAAACAAATTCTGTGTAAAAGAACCTACAAAATTCATCTATCCATTACATTTTTTTACAGCTTGTCCCTCTTGGTGTAAAAATAAAATTCAGTGTAAAAAAAAAAAAAAATTGTGGAAAAAAAACAGTGTAAAAATTCATCCATCCATTCATTTTCTACCGCTTGTCCCTCTAGGGGTCACGGGTGGCTGCAGTCTATCCCAATGCAAAAACAATGTTTGTAAACATTCAGTGGAAAAAGAAAGTTTGTAAAGTTCAGTGGGAAAAAAACCTTCAAAAATAATCCATCCATCCATTTCCTACCGCTTGTCCCTCTCACAGGTCAAGGAGGCTGAAACCTATCCCGGTGTAAAAAATGTTTTTTTTTACAAAAACTCACTGTAAAAATTTGGTGTAAAAATAAAATTCTGTGTAAAAAAACAACTGAAAAAATGTAGTATAAGAAAATCAGTGTAAAAACTCATCCATCCATTAATTTCCTACCGCTTGTCCCTCTCTGGGTCACAGGTAGCTGCAGCCTATCCCAGTGTAAAAAAGTCAGTGTGTACACATTTCAGTGTCCAAAAATTAAGTTTGTAAAAACATACAGGGGGAACAATCAAAGCAAAATAAAAAATTAAAAAATGTTGTGTAAAAAATAATCCATCCATCCATTTTCTACTGCTTGTCCCACTCAGCGGTCATAGGGAACTGCAACCTATCCCAGTGTATTAAAAAATGTTTTTGCAAAAATTTGGTGTAAAAATACAATTCAGTGTAAAAAGAAAAACTGAAACATTTTTGTGTAAGAAAATCAGTGTAAAAAATTCATACATCCATTTATTTTCTACCGTTTGTCCCTCTTGGGGTCAGGGGCGATGCAACCTATCCCAATGCAAAAATAATTAGATTGTAAAAATTCAGTGAAAAAAAAGTTTGTAAAATTCAGTGTAAAAAAAATTAAGTGTATAAAAATGTAGTATGACAAAAATTCAGTGTAGAAAAAATATGTTTGTAAAAATTCAGTGTAAAAAAATCAGGGTATAAAAATTTACTATAAAAAAAAATCAGTCTAGAAAAAATACATTTAAAAAAATTTTTTTTTAGCGCAAGACAATCAGTGTAAAAAATTAATCCATCCATTCATTTTCTACCGTTTGTCCCTCTTGGGGTCAGGGGGGATGCAGCCTATCTCAGTGTAAAAATAATTATCTTGTAAAAATTCAGTGAAATTTTTTTGGGGGAAATTCAGTGTAAATAAATTAAGTGTATAAAAATGTAGTATGACAAAAATTCAGTGTAGAAAAAAATTAATTTGTAAAATTTAGTGTAAGAAAATCAGTGTAAAAAAAATCATCCATCCATTCATTTTCTACCTTTTGTCCCTCTTTGGATGCAGCATATCCCAGTGTATAAAGAAGTATCTTGTAAAAATTCAGTGGGGAAAAAAAAAAAGTTTGTAAAATTCAGTGGAAATAAATTAAGTGTATAAAAATTTAGTGTGACGAAAATTCAGTGTAGAAAAAAATAAATTTCTAAAATTTAGTGTAAGAAAGTCAGTGTAAAAAAATTCATCCATCCATTCATTTTCTACCTTTTGTCCCTCTTGGATGCAGCATATCCCAGTGTAAAAAGAAATACCTTGTAAAAATTCAGTGGGAAAGAAAAGTTTGTGAAATTCAGTGGAAAAAAATTAAGTGTAAAAAAAATGTAGTATGACAAAAATTCAGTGTAGAAAAATGTTTGTAAAAATTCAGTGTAGTAAAAATGTTTGTAAAAAATCAGTGCAAAATAAATCAGTGTATAAAAAATTTGTATAAAAATTTTTAGTACATTTGTAAAAAATCAGTGTAAAAAAACAAACTGTAAAAAAATAATTTAATTTGAGAAAATCGGTATAAAAAATTCATCCATCCATTCATTTTCTACTGTTTGTCCCTCTTGTGCTCAGGGTGATGCTGCCTATCCCATTTTAAAAAACTATCTTGTAAAAAATTCAGTGGAAAAAAAATCAGTGCATAAAAATGTAGTATGACAAAAATTCAGTGTAGAAAAATGATGTTTGTAAAAATTCAGTGTAGTAAAAATATGTTTGTAAAAACTCAGTGCAAAAAAATCAGTGTATAAAAAATTAGTATTAAAAAATTTAGTACATTTGTAAAAATTCAGTGTAAAAAAACAAACTGTAAAAAAATTATTTAATTTGAGAAAATCGGTATAAAAAATTAATCCATCCATTCATTTTCTACTGTTTGTCCCTCTTGTGCTCAGGGTGATGCAGCCTATCCCATTAAAAAAAAAAACTACTATCTTGTAAAAATTCAGTGGAAAAAAAAAAGTTTGTAAAATTCAGTAGAAAAAAATCAGTGTATAAAAATGTAGTATGACAAAAATTCAGTGTAAAAAAAAATTGTGTGTAAAAAAATCAGTGTATAAAAACTAAGTATAAAAAAAAAAAAACGTGTACTACAAATACATTTGTAAAAATTCAGTGTAAAAAAAAAAAACGTAAAAAAAAATTTAGTTTGAGAAAATCGGTATAAAAAATTCATCCATCCATTCATTTTCTACTGTTCGTCCCTCTTGTGCTCAGGGTGATGCAGCCTATCCCATTTAAAAAAAAAACTACTATCTTGTAAAAATTCAGTGGAAAAAAAAAGATTGTAAAATTCAGAAGAAAAAAAATCAGTGTATAAAAATGTAGTATGACAAAAATTCAGTGGAAAAAAAAATTATGTGTGTAAAAAAAATCAGTGTATAAAAACTAAGTATATAAAAAAAAATCTGTGTACAAAAAATACATTTGTAAAAATTCAGTGTAAAAAAACAAACTGTAAAAAAATAATTTAATTTGAGAAAATCTGTATAAAAAATTCATCCATCCATTCATTTTCTACTGTTTGTCCCTCTTGTGCTCAGGGTGATGCAGCCTATCCCATTTTAAAAAACGATCTTGTAAAAATTCAGTGAAAAAAAAAAAGTTTGTAAAATTCAGTAGAAAAAAAATCCGTGTATAAAAATGTAGTATGACAAAAATTCAGTGTAGAAAAATGATGTTTGTAAAAATTCAGTGTAGTAAAAATATGTTTGTAAACATTCAGTGCAAAAAAAATCAGTGTATAAAAAATTAGTATAAAATTTTTTAGTACATTTGTAAAAATTCAGTGTAAAAAAAAACTGTAAAAAAAAAATTTAGTTTGACAAAATCGGTATAAAAAATTCATCCATCCATTCATTTTCTACTGTTTGTCCCTCTTGTGCTCAGGGTGATGCAGCCTATCCCATTTAAAAAAAAACTACTATCTTGTAAAAATTCAGTGGAAAAAAAAAAAGTTTGTAAAATTCAGTAGAAAAAAAATCAGTGTATAAAAATGTAGTAAGACAAAAATTTCGTGGAGAAAAAAATTGTGTGTGTAAAAAAATCAGTGTATAAAAAAATACATTTGTAAAAATTCAGTGTAAAATAAATTCAGTGCAGAAAAATTAGTTTGCTCCAAAACCCAAATCCCACATACGGTCAAATAAACCTGAAGTACGTCCTTGGCTCATCCTGACTCAGGATCCGTTGCTTCAGTCCTCAGCAAAGGGACAAGCGGTAGAAAATGGATGGATGGATGGAGTCTCGGGTTTTGAAGCGACGCATATTTCCGCACTGATATATTTTCATACTGAATTTTAAAACACTGTACTTTAACACATTTTGCTCACATCTTCAATAAAAATGTGAGCGTACGATTTATATATTTATATATATTTTTTCCACAATCAGTGTCCATAAAAGTTTTTGTCATAAAGACAGAAATGAACCTCCATTGAAACATTCAGGCATCTTCAGCATTCACACAAATTATTAATAACGTTGTCTTCTTTACTGTTGCACTTTATATTGTCGTCACACATTTCTGAAACATAAATACTTTGCCGACAAAAGCTTGTGCGCAAAATTTATTCCGTCCGCAAAATGGGAGCGTGCTCCTATTGGTCCATTCGAGTCACCCGGCTGCCTCTCATTGGCCCGTTCACCAGCGCTGTGCTGTGTCTCACTGGCGCCCTCTGGCGGAGGAGCGTGTGCGAGCAGGAAGGCATGCTGCTACATAGCGGAGTCGGCAAGCGCTCATGCGACGGTCCAAAAAGTGCGAAAGTGGGCACAGACGGCGGACATGCGCGCGCACATGCATGCGGGGGAAGGGATTCGGGTGTAAACGTGGTTTCCAAGCAACGGATACTTTTTTTTTGGTTAACAGTCTGATTGTCTCTCCTCTATTTACATCACAGTGGCTCCTTCAAGCTCCTCCCACTTCCTCCTGACAGCTGGGCGTGGCCGCCTGAGATCCGTTCGGGGCAGGGGGGGGCGGGGCTAGGATAGGTCGTGGCTGCTGGGGGTCTTCCCGCCGTTAAGTAGAGCCGAGGCGCTGCGACTTTTTGTGGGCGTGGCGCTGCCTGAGCGGGACAGCTCCGTCAGGTCGTGGAGGGACGGCTCTCTGTACATGGCCACTGCACACACACACACACACACACACACACACACACACACACACACACACACACACATTGCATATTGTCATTGTGTAATATTTCAAAGTATAACTGTTGGGGTGGTATAGCTTGGTTGCAGGTTCGAATCCCGCTTCCGCTATCCTAGTCCACTGCCATTGTGTCCTTGGGCAAGACACTTTACCCACCTGCTCCCAGTGCCACCCACACTGGTTTAAATGTAAAAAAAAAATAATAACAATAAATTAAAGCTGCAAGCAGCGTTGGTCGGGTCCGCCTTTGGCTGCTGCCGCCGTGACCCAAGTCCCGATCTTAGTCAGACCTACATAGAAGTTTTTGTTTCATCACTCTACGGCATTCCTAACAGAATTTACAAGCAGTTTTGTCAGTTTTTTTTTTTCCTAGGGGGCGCTAGAGCACAATTTTCATTTTTGGGGTTTGTTTTTTTTATTGGATGGCAATTTTCACCAGTCCTGATGTGTGTGTAAAATTTGGTGAGTTTTGAAGCATGTTAAGGGGGTCAAATTACTGATTGGCGTTTCTGGATGTTGTTGATAAATGGCTTTCGCTTGGCATAGTATAGCTTTAACTTGCACTTAGAAGCAATTTAAAGGGGGTCAAATTATTGTATTTTATGTGAGACCATGTCTGTTGGCGTTTTGTGTTGGTTAGATATATATATATGAGTGTGAATGCTGTCTGTCTATCTGTGTTGGCCCTGCGATGAGGTGGCGACTTGTCCAGGGTGCACCCCGCCTTCCGCCCGATTGTAGCTGAGATAGGCGCCAGCGACCCCGAAAGGGAATAAGCGGTAGAAAATGGATGGATGGATGGATGGATATATATATATATATATATGAGTGTGAATGCTGTCTGTCTATCTGTGTTGGCCCTGTGATGAGGTGGCGACTTGTCCAGGGTGCACCCCGCCTTCCGCCCGATTGTAACTGAGCTAGGCGCCAGCGCCCCCCGCGACCCCGAAAGGGAATAAGCGGTAGAAAATGGATGGATGGATGGATATATATATATATATATATATATATATATATGAGTGTGAATGCTGTCTGTCTATCTGTGTTGGCCCTGTGATGAGGTGGCGACTTGTCCAGGGTGCACCCCGCCTTCCGCCCGATTGTAGCTGAGATAGGCACCAGCGCCCCCCGCGACCCTGAAAGGGAATAAGCGGTAGGAAATGGATGGATGGATGGATATATATATATATATATATATGAGTGTGAATGCTGTCTGTCTATCTGTGTTGGCCCTGCGATGAGGTGGCGACTTGTCCAGGGTGCACCCTGCCTTCCGCCCGATTGTAGCTGAGATAGGCGCCAGCGCCCCCCGCGACCCCGAAAGGGAATAAGCGGTAGAAAATGGATGGATGGATGGATATATATATATATATGAGTGTGAATGCTGTCTGTCTATCTCTGGTGGCCCTGCGATGAGGTAGCGACTTGTCCAGGGTGAACCCCGCCTTCCGCCCGATTGTAGCTGAGATAGGCGCCAGCGCCCCCCGCGACCCCGAAAGGGAATAAGCGGTAGAAAATGGATGGATGGATGGATATATATATATATATATATATATATATATATATATGAGTGTGAATGCTGTCTGCCTATCTGTGTTGGCCCTGCGATGAGGTGGCGACTTGTCCAGGGTGCACCCCGCCTTCCGCCCGATTGTAGCTGAGATAGGCGCCAGCGCCCCCCGCGACCCCGAAAGGGAATAAACGGTAGAAAATGGATGGATGGATGGATATATATATATATATATATATATATATATATATATATATATATATGAGTGTGAATGCTGTCTGTTTATGTGTGTTGGCCCTGTGATGAGGTGGCGACTTGTCCAGGGTGCACCCCGCCTTCCGCCCGATTGTAGCTGAGATAGGCGCCAGCGCCCCCCGCGACCCCGAAAGGGAATAAGCGGTAGAAAATGGATGGATGGATGGATATGTATATATATATATGAGTGTGAATGCTGTCTGTCTATCTGTGTTGGCCCTGCGATGAGGTGGCGACTTGTCCAGGGTGTACCCCGCCTTCCGCCCGATTGTAGCTGAGATAGGCGCCAGCGCCCCCCACGACCCCAAAAGGGAATAAGCGGTAGAAAATGGATGGATGGATGGATATATATATATATATATATATATATGAGTGTGAATGCTGTCTGTCTATCTGTGTTGGCCCTGCGATGAGGTGGCGACTTGTCCAGGGTGCACCCCGCCTTCCGCCCGATTGTAGCTGAGATAGGCGCCAGCGATCTCAAAAGGGAATAAGCGGTAGAAAATGGATGGATGGAAATTACAGCTCAAAGTAGCAAAAATGACATTTTTTAGGAGACTTTGCACAGGGGTTCTTTGAAGGCGCGTAACATCGAAACCGTAGCACTTATCAAAACTCTGTGAATAACTTTTAATCAGAAGGGTTCAATCTCTCTCCTGTGCGAGTTTGAAGCCGAAACGACAAAGGGACTCAGAGGAGATTTTAGGAATGTCGTAGAGACATGATACAAAAACCTCTATGTAGGTCTGACTTAGACCAGGTCTTGGCAGCGGCCAAAGGCGGACCCGACCAACGCTGCTTTGCCATGGGCAGGGCGGACCCTAAAAATTAGATATTGGGTTTCACTATGTAAAGCGCTTTGAGTCACTAGAGAAAAAGCGCTATATAAATATAATTCACAATTCACAAGTAATCACAGCTTTAAAGGCCTACTGATAGTTTATATATCAATGATGAAATATTAACATTGCAACACATGCCAATACGGCCGCTTTAGTTTACTAAATTACAATTTTAAATTTCCCCGCGAAGTATCCTGTTGAAAACGTCGCGGTATGATGACTCGTGCGCGTGACGTCACCGGTTGTAGCGGACATGTTCTTCATCGCATAATTACACAGTATTCTGGAAATCCGTGTTGCTGAATCTGTTGCAATTTGTTCAATTAATAATGGAGACGTCAAAGAAGAAAGATGTAGGTGGGAAGCGGTGTATTGCAGCTGCCTTTAGCAACACAAACACAGCCGGCGTTTCCTTGTTTACATTCCCGAAGGTGAAGCTTTACTATGGAACAGAGCGGTCAAGCGAACATGGTTCCCGACCACGTGTCAACCGGCGAGAAAATTGTGCTAATAAGTCGGCTCTTACCGTAGACATGAGCGGAGCTTGCGTCCTCCTGCAGCCGCGGACTATCTTACCTCCTCCCACCGGAGACACTGGCGGTCACCACAACCGTGGCCGACTTTCAGGTACCATATAATCTCACTAAAACACTAGTAACACAATAAGCAGATAAGGGATTTTCCAGAATTATCCTAGTAAATGTGTCTAAAAACATCTGAATCGCTCCCACTGCCCTCGCCTTTTTTTTTCTACTATCAATCAATCAATCAATGTTTATTTATATAGCCCCAAATCACAAATGTCTCAAAGGACTGCACAAATCATTACGACTACAACATCCTCGGAAGAACCCACAAAAGGGCAAGGAAAACTCACACCCAGTGGGCAGGGAGAATTCACATCCAGTGGGACGCCAGTGACAATGCTGACTATGAGAAACCTTGGAGAGGACCTCAGATGTGGGCAACCCCCCCCTCCCTCCCTAGGGGACCGAAAGCAATGGATGTCGAGCGGGTCTAACATGATACTGTGAAAGTTCAATCCACTAGTCCTTCACTCTCACTTTCCTCATCCACAAATCTTTCATCCTCGCTCAAATTAATGGGGAAATCATCGCTTTTTCGGTCCGAATCGCTCTGGCCGCTGGTGGCCATGATTGTAAACAATTTTCAGATGTGAGGAGCTCCACAACCCGTGACGTCACGCGCACATAGTCTGCTACTTCCGGTAAAGGCAAGGCTTTTTTATTAGCGACCAAAAGTTGCAAACTTTATCGTGGATGTTCTCTACTAAATCCTTTCAGCAAAAATATGGCAATATGGCAAAATGATGAAGTATGACACATAGAATGGAGCTGCTATCCCCGTTTAAATAATACAATCTCATTTCAGTAGGCCTTTAAATAGGTCAATAATTCATAACAACATTCATTCATTATTTTTTTTGGAGCAATGACAGTTTAACCCCGGCCGAGTCACACCAAAGACGATTAAAAATGGGACTCATTACCTCCCTGCTTGGTACTCAGCATCAAGTCTTGGAATTGGGGGGTTAAATCACCCAAAAAATTATTCCTGGGCGCGGCCACCGCTGCTGCTCACTGCTCCCCTCCCCAACCCTTTTTAAAAAAGTAAAAAAATATGCAACATACACCCCCCAAAAAAGTTCTAAGTGTAATATTTGATGTGAAGAATTGGGGGTTAAATCACCGAAAAATGATTCCTGGGTGCGGCCACCTCTGCTGCTCACTGCTCCCCTCACCTCCCAGGGGGTGATCAAGGGTGATGGGTCGAATGCAGAGAATAATTCCGCCAAACCTGGATGTGTGTGTGTGTGTGTGCGTGTATGTGTGTGTATGTGTGTGTGTGCGTGTGTGTGTGTGTGTGTGTGTGTGTGTGTGTGTGCGCGTGTGTGTGTGCGTGTGTGTGTGTGCGTGTGTGCGTGTGTGTGTGTGTTCGTGTGTGTGTGTGAAAATCATTGCCACTTTAACCTTAACTTTTAAGTGTTAATATAAGCCATGTGTGTGTGTGTGTGTGTGTGTGCGTGTGTGTGTGTGTGTGTGTGTGTGTGTGAGAGACAATCATTGGCACTTTTTGCTTAACTTTTAAGTGTTTAAATAATATTTTATTTTAATGTCTAGATTAACTTAATTTCCGTCTATAAGTTTTTTTTAATGTTTTTTGTTTTTGTTTTGTATGTTTGATGCCCCCCTTTTTTTCCAAATAAAAAAACTAAACAAAATATGCAACATGCACCCCGCCCACCCCCCTTCCCCCAAAAAAACAGTTCTACGTGGAATATTTGATGTGAAGAATTGCACCCCCCAAAATAAAAAACAAACAAACAAAAAAATGGTTTCTAAGTGAAATCAACAAAAAATGATTCCCGGGCGCGGCCACCGCTGCTGCTCACTGCTCCCCTCACATCCCAGGGGGTGGTCAAGGGTGATGGGTCAAATGCAGAAAATAATTCCGCTAAACCTGGTTTTGTGTGTGTGTGTGTGCGTGTATGGTGTGTGTGTGTGTGTGTGTGTGTGTGTGTGTGTGTGTGTGTGTGTGTGTGTGTGTGTGTGTGTGTGTGTGTGAGACAATCATTGGCACTTTAACCTTAACTTTTAAGTGTTAAAATAAGCCATTATTTTTTTTATTGTATTTTATTTTAATGTCTAGATTAACTTAATTTCGGTCAATAAGTTTTTGTTTTTTATGTTTTTTGTTTTTGTTTTGTATGTTTGATGCCCCCATTTTTTTTCAAATAAAAAACTAAACAAAATATGCAACACCCCCCCTCAAGAAAAAACAACAAAAACAAACAAACAGTTCTAAGTTAAATATTTGAAGTGAATAAGGAGTAGGTCCTTATTCACTTCAAATCATTCATGACAACACTGATTTTTATTATTATTTTTTGAGCAATGACAGTTAAAAAAAAATATATATTTTTTTTTTTATTGGGGATCCAAAAGGGCCCCACACAAAAAAGTGTAAAAATAATTCATACACATATTTAATTTTCTTAAATGTCTAGATCAACTTCATATCCGTCAATTATGAGTTTTTATATGTACATATAAAACGTAAAGCATAATACTACCACCACCATGCTTGACGGTAGGTATGGTGTTCCTGGGATTAAAGACCTCATCTTTTCTCCTCCAAATATATTGCTTGGGTATTGTGGCCAAACAGCTACATTTTTGTTTCACCTGACATCACATGGACAAAGATAAGACCTTTCTGGAGGTCGGTTGGTAGAGCGGCCGTGCCAGCAACTTGAGGGTCGCAGGTTCGATTCCCGCTTCCGCCATCCTAGTCACTGCCGTTGTGTCCTTGGGCAAGACACTTTACCCACCTGCTCCCAGTGCCACCCACACTGGTTTAAATGTAACTTAGATATTGGGTTTCACAGATTGGCGTTTCTGGATGTTGTTGATAAATGGCTTTCGCTTGGCTTTGAGTCACTAGAGAAAAGCGCTATATAAATATAATTCACACAATTCACATGTTCGGTGGTCGGATAAAATAAAAATTGAACTGTTTGGCCGCAATACCCAGAAATATGTTTTGGAGGAGAAAATGTGGGGCGTGTAATCACAGGAACACCAAACCTACCGTCAAGCATGGTGGTGGTGGTATTATGCTGTGGGCCTATTTTGCTGCCAATGGAACTGGTGCTTTACAGAGACTAAATGGGATTACCTCCAAATTCTTCTGGACAACCCAAAATCTTCAGCCCGGAGTTTGGGTCTTGTGCCCAGTTGGGTGTTCCAACAGGACAACGACCCCAAACACACGTCAAAAGTGGTAAAGGAATGGCTAAATCCGGCTAGAATGAAGGGCCTTCCCAAAGTCCTGACTTAAACGTGTGGACAATGCTGAAGAAACAAGTCCATGTCAGAAAACCAACACATTTAGCTGAGCTGCACCCATTTTGTCGAGAGGTAGTGGTCTAAAAGCTGGTGGTCCCTAATGCTGTGGCCTTACCTTTGAGGGGTTTGGGCAGGAAGTGTGCGGCCGCCTTGTTCTTCTTCACGTGGTTTCCCTTCATGATGGCGCCCTCCTTGTTGAGGCCCAGGTACCAGGCCCGGCCCGACGCCTGCTGGCGGTACAGCATGGAGGAGTACGTCACGTAGTAGTTCTCAAACACAGACTCCTTGAACTTGCACTCGGGGGTGAAGTGTTCCTGTGGACGCAAACATCGAGTCATGTGACCCATAGACTGCAGCGCCGTTAGCCTGCGTCTCCGTGGCAACCGGCTCCTCCCTACAATGCTGAGGATGCTGGCTGGGTTGCCCCGGGAAACCACTTCTTATTTTAACCTCATCACCTTCTGAGTGTGTGTGTGTGTGTGTGTGTGTGTGTGTGTGTGTGTGTGTGTGTGTGTGTGTGTGTGTGTGTGTGTGTGTGTGTGTGTGTGTGTGTACATACAGAAGTGTAGAGGAAGCCCTCGCTGTTCATGGCCAGGTACAATTTGCTTTGGACCCCCTGGATGGCCACCACACGGAGACCCACAGGGATCAGGTTGAACACAGCTGTGAACACACACACACACTTTTGATGATCTGAGGGTCCACACACACACACACACTTTTGATGATCTGGGAGTCCACACACACACACACACACGTTTGATGATCTGGGGGTCCACACACACACACACATTTGATAATCTGGGGGTTCACACACACACACATTTGATGATCTGGGGGTCCACACACACACACACATTTGATGATCTGGGGGTCCACACACACACACACATTTGAGGATCTGGGGGTCCACACACTCACATTTGATGATCTGAGGGTACACACACACACATTTGATGATCTGTTGCTCCACACACACACACTTGATGATCTGGGGGTCCACACACACACTTGATGATCTGGAAGTACACACACATTTGATGATCTGTTGCTCCACACACACACACTTGATGATCTGGGGGTCCACACACACACTTGATGATCTGGGGGTACACACACACATTTGAAGATCTGGGGGTCCACACACACACACACACACACACACACATTTGATGATCTGGGGGTCCACACACACATTTGATGATCTGGGGGTCCACACACACACATACAAACACACACATTTTTTTGAGGATCTGATGGTCCACACACACATTTTTAATGATCTGGGGGTCCACACACACACATTTCTAATGATCTGGGGTCCACACACACACACACATTTGATGATCTGGGGGTCCACACACACATATTTAATGATCTGGGGGTCCACACACACACACGTTTGATGATTTGAGGGTCCACACACACACACACACACACACACACACACACACTTTTGATGATCTGGGGGACCACACATACACACACTTGATGATCTGGGGGTCCACACACACACACACACACACATTTGATGATCTGGGGGTCCACACACACACACGTTTGATGATTTGAGGGTCCACACACACACACACACACACTTTTGATGATCTGGGGGACCACACATACACACATTTGATGATCTGGGGGTCTACACACACTTGATGATCTGGGGGTCCACACACACACACACACACATTTGATGATCTGGGGGTCCACACACACATTTAATGATCTGGGGGTCCACACACACACACATTTGATGATCTGAGGGTCCACACACACACACACACACACTTTTGATGATCTGGGGGTCCACACACACACACACACACACACATTTGATGATCTGAGGGTCCACACACACACACACACTTTTGATGATCTGGGAGTCCACACACACACACACACACGTTTGATGATCTGGGGGTCCACACACACACACATTTGATGATCTGAGGGTCCACACACACACACACACACACACACACACACACTTTTGATGATCTGGGGGTCCACACACACACACATTTGATGATCTGAGGGTCCACACACACACACACACTTTTGATGATCTGGGAGTCCACACACACACACACACACACACACGTTTGATGATCTGGGGGTCCACACACACACCCACACACACACACACACACACTTGATGATCTGGGGGTCCACACACACACACACACATTTAATGATTTGGGGGTCCACACACACACACATTTGATGATTTGGGGGTCCACACACACTTGATGATCTGGGGGTCCACACCATACCTTCCAACCCTCACGGATTTTCCGGCAGACTCCCGAAATTCATCGCCTCTCCCGAAAATCTCCCAAAATTCAGACGGAGCTGGAGGCCACGCCCACTCCAGCTCCACGAGAACCTGACTCAATGTTGTGACCCTCTTAAACAGGACAATACTGCCATCTACTGTACATAGAATAGAATGTAAACATATTCTACATTTAAGTGCAGTCAAGGAACATGGATTAGGGAGTCTGCTGTTCCGAAGCCCACAGTAAAGAGACGTAACTTCATCACGTCGCCTGCTTATTGACTCCAACCCGATATATTACACCGTAGATGAGCAAAATTAAGAAATACGCTTGCAAGTTCCAGAACGGTTGGAAACAATAATTTCAGTTTATCCAGAAGAGTTCAAAGGGGAAGGGGAATGTTGCCTGTACATTTTGTAGAACAGACACGGTTAACGGATATTCAGCCAAGAACGGTCAGCGAAGCACAACTCATTGTTCACAACCCACGTTGCAAAATGGATACCCGTTGGTGTATCTCATGCTGAGACAAAGATGGCTATGCTGATAGCTGGAAGCAACATCCCGTTCTCGTTTGCGGACGTCTACAACAAATCCGTGGAGGATGTTTCTGAATTCGGAGATCGCTTGCCAATACGCAAATGGCAGAACAAAGGCTACTCAAATACTGAAAGGTAAGTGGTGTTTTTTTTTTTTTAGTAACCAGCAAGCATGTGCTTGCTGGTTACTAAAAAAAAACAGCTAGTAGTAACAGTAGAACAACTGTGTTTTTATTACTGTGTATTTGATGCTGTCTGAAATTCAACTATTTATTTTATATATATATATATATATTTATATATATATATATATATATATATATATACTAACATAAATATATATTGTTAGAATTCACTTAAAGTCAAGTATTTCATACATATATATATTTATATATATGAAATACTTGAGTCGGTGAATTATACGCCACCCCTCTTAACCACGCCCCCTGCCCCCTGAAATTGGAGGTCTAAAGGTTGGCAAGTATGGTCCACACATACACACACACTTGATGATCTGGGGGTCCACACACACACACACACACAGACACACACACACACACACACACAGACACACACACACTGACAGACAGACAGACAGAGACACAAACACGCGGAAACACACACACACATTGACATACAGACACACACACACTCTGACGCGCACACACATATACACACACACACACAATTCACACACACACACACACTGACAGACAGACAGAGACGCAAACACACACACAGACACACACACATTGACAGACGGACACACAAACACACTCTGACGCACGTACACAGACTCACACACACACACACACACACACAGACACACACACACTGACAGACAGACAGAGACACAAACACACGGAAACACACACACACACACACACACACACATTGACATACAGACACACACACACTCTGACGTGCACACACACACAAACACACACACACAATTCACACACACACACACTGACAGACAGACAGAGACGCAAACACACACACAAACACACACACATTGACAGACGGACACACAAACACACTCTGACGCACGTAGACAGACTCACACACACACACACACATGCACACAGAATCACATACACAAACGCACATGCACACAAACACACGCACATGCACACGCACGCACACACACACACACACACACGCACACAGACTCACGTACACACACACAAACGCACACGCACATGCACACAAACACACGCACATCCACACATACACACACACTTGATGATCTGGGGGTCACACACACACACACACACACACACACACACACACACACACACACACACACACACACACACACACACACACACACACACACACACACAGACTTGGATGACTTACCGTAGGCGCTGTCTTCTTCTTTGGTGCCGTGGACGCTGCCATCAGGGTCCATCAGCAGCTGGTAACCATGACGACTGCACAGCCGCGTGACGATGCCTTTGAGCTGGGGTTCTGTGGAAGGGGGCGGGGGTTTATCAACACGGACCCGTCACGTGACCACCGCACACGCCGCCCGACACGACAACACACGCCAAGCATGAGGATGCATGATGAAGCCCCCCCCGCCCCCCCCCCCCCCACACCCCCCAACCCCAAACATTCGCTCGGATGACGATGGGGGGGGGTGATGACGTCACACCTGGCGGTCGCCTCCTCTTCCGCTTCTTCCGGGAGCCAAACAACTTGACGCGCGAGAAGACGCTCAGCGTGCTCGTCTCGTGCTCGTTGGCGCCCTTGCTCGGGCTCCCGCGGCACGTGCTCCCCTTCTCGCGTTCGCGCGCCTGCCGCTTCTGGCGCATGAGCGAGCTGGCGATGGCGGCCGCGCGCGACATGACCCCCCCGGAGAGAGAGAGAGAGAGGGGGGGGAGGGTGGGTGCGGGAGAGAGGGGGAGTGGGGATGGGGGGGTGGGGGTGCGATCACGTCACGTCACGCGTCAGGTCCTCAAGTCTTCAAGTCGGCGGAAGTCATCAAGTGCGTCCGGTAAAACTGCCCCCCTTGCCCCGCCCACCCCCATCCCGCAACCCCCCCTCCCCTCCCACGCAGCCAAGGCCACGCCCCTCAGCCCGCAGGACGTCCTGATCCACTTCTGCTCCGAATGGCGACTCTACAGCCTCTGGACAGGTGTGTGTGTGTGTGTGTGTGCGCGTGTGTGTGCGTGGAGGGATTCTCACTGCAGCTGCACAAGCCCCGCCCCAAGTCTATGTTTGTCAATGAAACAAAGCACCTTTCATAAAAAACACCCCGCAGACGTCTTTACACGTGTGTGAGTGTGCGTGTGCGTGTGCGCGTGACAAGTAAAGCTGGAGGGGAGGGGGTCGGGGGGGGGGGGGGTTGTTTTGGTGCAGAGGTGCTGCAAGAAGCTCCCATGCACATGAATGCAGCATGACGGAGGGGGCGGGGCTTCAGGAGAAAGTGACGGAGGCGACCCGGTCAATGGTGTGCGCGCGCACACATCCCTCCATGCGTCCGTTCATTCATGAATCCATTAACCCGCCCACCTGTTCATCCATCCACCCATTGAACCATTCGTTTAGCCGTCATTCATCCGTTCATCAATTGAGCCATCCACGCAGTTATCCGTTCATCAATGTGTCATTCATGCGTCCATTTATAGATCCTGCAGCCGTCCGTCCGCCTAATAATCCATTCATCCATTTGTTCAGTAATCCATCCATCATTATTCATCCATCCGTTCATTGATTAATCCATCCATGCAGCTATGCAATCAATTCGGTATTCCATCCATTCATTTATTCATTCATTTATACATCCAATCCATCTAGTAGCTCATTAATCATAAATCCATTCATCCACTCATCCATCATACATCCACCCCTTAATCTGGTATTGATGCATCTATTCATCCGTCCATCTACCCATCTATTCATACATACACCCATTAAAGCATTAACTCATCCATCTGTTATTTCACTCATCCATCCATCCATCGTTAATCAATCCCTTCTTCCATTCATGAATTAATCAATTTCATTCATACACCCATTTATAGATAAAGCCACCCATCCACCTAATAATCCGTTCATTTATCCAGCTGTTCACTAATCCGCCCATCATTATTCATCCATCCATGCAGCTATTAACCCATTAACCATGCATCTATCTATCTATCCATCTATAATTCATCCATTGTTAATCCCTTCATCCATTCATGAATTAATCCATTTCATTCATTCAGACAGACATCCATTTATAGATCAATCCACCCATCCACCTAATAATCCGTTCATTCATCCATCTGTTCACTAATTCGCCCATCATTATTCATCCATCCATGCAGCTATCATTCATCAATTCGTCATTCCATTCATTCATGAATACATACATACATTCATCAATTCATACATCCATCCATGAATCCATCTATTAACCCATTAACCATGCATCTATCTATCTAGCTATCTTTCATTCATTCATTCATGCATCCATTGTTAACCCCTTCATCCATTCATGAATTAATCCATTTCATTCATTCATTCATACATCCATTTATAGATCAATCCACCCATCCACCTATTAATCCGTTCATTCATCCATCTGTTCACTAATCCGCCCATCATTATTCATTCATCCATCCATTCATTAATTAATCTATCCATGCAGCTATCATTCATCAATTCGTCATTCCATTCATTCATAAATACATACATAAATTCATCCTTTTATACATCAATCCATAAATCCATCTATTAACCCATTAACCATGCATCTATCTATCTATCTATCCGTCTATCTATCATTTATTCATCCATCCATTGTTAATCCATTCAGCCATTCATAAATTAATCCATCATTTATAGATCAATCCACCCATCCACCTAATAATCTGTTCATTCATCCATCTGTTCACTAATCCGCCCATCATTATTCATCCACCCATTCATCAATTAATCCATCCATGCAGCCATCATTCATCAATTCGTCATTCCATTCATTCAAAAATACATGCATACATCCATCCACGAATCCATCTATTGACCCATTAACCATGCAGCTATCTATCTATCTATCTATCTATCTATCTATCATGTACCATTTATTCATCCATCCATCGTTAATCCCTTCATCCATTCATAAATTAATCCATTTCATTCATTCATACATCCATCATTTATAGATCAATCCACCCATCCACCTATTAATCTGTTCATTCATCTATCTGTTCACGAATCCGGCCATCATTATTCATCCATCCATTCATTCATTAATCATCTATCCATGCAGCTATCATTCATCATTTCGTCATTCCATTCATTCATAAATACATACATACATTCATCCTTTTATACATCCATCCATGAATCCATCTATTAACCCATTAACCATGCATCTATCTATCTATCTATATATCTATCTATCTATCTATCATTTATTCATCCATCCATCGTTAAGCCCTTCATCCATTCATAAATTAATCCATTTCATTCATTCATACATCCATCATTTATAGATCAATCCACCCATCCACCTAATAATCTGTTCATTCATCCATCTGTTCACTAATCCGCCCATCATTATTCATCCACCCATTCATCAATTAATCCATCCATGCAGCTATCATTCATCAATTCGTCATTCCATTCATTCAAAAATACATGCATACATTCATCCATTTATACATACATCCATGAATCCATCTATTAACCCATTAACCATGCATCTGTCGATCGATGGATGGATGGATCGATCTATCATCCATTCATCATTTATCATCCAATCATCCCTCCATCTAGTCATCCATCTAGACCTGGGTGATATATATGTTATCGATATGTTCGAGTATTTTGTTGTGTACAATTTATTAAAAAAAAATAATAATAAATTAAAAAAGGATGTTTCTTCACGGTGGAAGAGGGGTTAGTGTGTCTGCCTCACAATACAAAGGTCCTGCAGTCCTGGGTTCAAATCCAGGCTCGGGATATTTCTGTGTGGAGTTTGCATGTTCTCCCCGTGAATGCGTGGGTTCCCTCCAGGTACTCTGGCTTCCTCCCACTTCCAAAGACATGCACCTGGGGATAGGCCCCTCCCACTTCCAAAGACATGCACCTGGGGATAGGCCCCTCCCACTTCCAAAGACATGCACCTGGGGATAGGTTGATTGGCAACACTAAATGGTCCCTAGTGTGTGAATGTGAGTGTGAATGTTGTCTGTCTATCTGTTGGCCCTGCGATGAGGTGGCGACTTGTCCAGGGTGTACCCCGCCTTCCGCCCGATTCTAGCTGAGATAGGCTCCAGCGCCCCCCACGACCCCAAAAGGGAATAAGCGGTACAAAATGGATGGATGGATGTAAGTTTCTTCTCCTGCTGTGCTCCGCAATACTTTTTTCCGTAGTGTTGCCCCAACCCCTTACTTCCTTAGCGCACACCTAGCATCACACGGCTAATGCTAATGCTAACGAGAGCAAGACGTTTGTTCCAAAGAAGAGAAAATGTTGTTTGGTGGGAAGAAATGACTTCATCAGCGCAGCAAATACAAGAGTTTGACAGTCGATACAAGACAGCAACAACCTCAACTATCACTCAGCTCAATAGGATCATCTACACCAGGTGTGGAGGATGATTCATTCATTCATCGATTCACTAATCCACCGTTCATCCATCCATCCTTTATTCATTCATCCATTTACTAATCTTCCGTTCATCCATCCAGCCATTCAATTAAACAGTCATCTATTCGTCCATCCATCCACTAATCCCTCCGTTCATCCATCCATCCATCATCCATATATCCATCCCTCCATCTATTCATCCATCGGTTCATCCATCCAACCATCCAGACTTCCATGCCGGTCAGCTGACAAGGTGGTCCTCCATGGGTGGGCAGCAGGAGGTCCTCAGCCAAGACGACATACAGGCTGGAAGGAAAGAGGACATGTTGCCTGTCCTCTCTCCCCCTCCCCACACCTCCACGGGCCCCAGGTCACACGTCGGACGAAGCTTCTAGACCAAGGTCTACAATCCCGCCTCACGCTCCCTACAAGCGACCTACCTGAGGTGGATCTGCGTAGCGGGAAAGTCATGCTGTGCCCATGGAGCTCTGGAGCGTTTGGCACTTCCTGTTTGCTGCGCCCCCCGCCGAAGAAACAGGAAGGACGGACTCTGAGAGTCTCCACGGCTTTGGATCCATTAGACAACATTAGCGGCCATTAAAGTTTCATCAATGTTTCAGCAGCAGCACACGCTCCCAAATCACAGCACCTGCCCCCCCCTCACCATGATGCTTGTCAATCACACCCCCCCCCCTCCCCCCCACCCACACACACACACACATTGACCTTCCAGGAAGTAGACTCAGCCCGGAATGTGTGCAAAAATATCACAGGCGTCCATCCCATAATGATCGCTTATTACATACATACACTCAGAGGAGAGCACCATCCGTCCATTAAACACACACACACACACACACACACACACACACACACACACACACATACACACTTGCAGAGTAAAACTGTGTGTGTAAAACTGCTGAGCACACGGATAAGTTGCATAGTCAGCAAACTAGAAAGTTAATCGTGGAAAAGAACCGCACGATAAATCTCCCTATCTGTTTGCTCTTTAGGTCAAACTACTTTTGTTTTTGCGCCCATTTTTAACTACTTTTGTTTTTGCGTCCATTTTTAACTACTTTTGTTTTTGCACCCATTTGTAACTACTTTTGTTTTCGCGCCCATTTTTAACCAGTTCAACTCAAAGACGCCTAACTTTTACCATATGCTATTGCTGACAAATCTGTGTTAGTGATCATTTCTTCTTTGCCAAGATAAACCATATCCGGTGGCCATGTACTGCTCGCCTGTGTATCGGCTGGGGACATCTCTGCGCTGCTGATCCGCCTGCGCTTGGGATGGTTTCCTGCTGGCTCCGCTGTGAACGGGACTCTCGCTGCTGTGTTGGATCCACTTTGGACTGGATTTACTACAATAATATTTTAACCAAGTAATATTTACTACAATAGTATTTTAACCAAGTAATATTTACTACAATAATATTGGAATCATGTAATATTTACTACAATAATATTTGAATCATGTAATATTTACTACAAGAGTAGTTTAACCAAGTAATATTTACTACAATATTATTGGAATCACATAATATTTACTACAATAATATTGGAATCATGTAATATTTACTACAATAATATTTTAACCATGTAATATTTACTACAGTATTATTTTAACCATGTAATATTTACTACAATGTTATTTGAATAATGTAATATTTACTACAAGAGTATTTGAATCATGTAATATTTACTACAATAATATTTGAATCATGTAATATTTACTACAATAATGTTGAAAACATGTAATATTTACTACAATAATATTTGAACCAAGTTATATTTACTACAATATTATTGGAATCATGTAATATTTACTACAATAATATTTGAATCATGTAATATTTACAACAATATTATTGGAATCATGTAATATTTACTATAATAATATTTTAACCAAGTAATATTTACTACAATAACATTGAAAACATGTGATATTTACTACAATATATTTTGAATCATGTAATATTTACAACAATATTATTGGAATCATGTAATATTTACTACAATAGTATTTTAACCAAGTAATATTTACTTCAATAATATTGGAATAATGTAATATTTACTACAATAATATTTGAAACATGTAATATTTACAACAATATTATTGGAGTCATGTAATATTTACTACAATAATATTTGAACCAAGTAATATTTACTACAATATTATTGGAATCATGTAATATTTACTACAATAATATTGGAATCATGTAATATTTACTACAATATTATTTGAATAATGTAATATTTACTACAATAATATTGGAATAATGTAATATTTACAACAATATTATTTGAATCATGTAATATTTACTACAATAATATTTGAATCACATAATATTTACTACAATATTATTTGAATAATTTAATATTTACTACAATTGTACTTAAAACATGTGATATTTACTACAATAATATTTGAATCATGTAATATTTACAACAATATTATTGGAGTCATGTAATATTTACTACAATATTATTGGAGTCATGTAATATTTACTACAATATTATTTGAATAATGTAATATTTACTACAATAGTATTTTAACCAAGTAATATTTACTACAATAATATTTGAATCATGTAATATTTACTACAATATTTGAATCATGTAATATTTACTACAATATTATTTGAATCATGTAATATTTACTACAATATTATTGAAAACATGTAATATTTACTACAATAGTATTGAAAACATGTAATATTTACTACAATATTATTTGAATAATGTAATATTTACTACAATAATATTTAAACATCGTAATATTTACTACAAGAATATTTGAGTCATGTAATATTTACAACAATATTATTGGAATAATGTAATATTTACTACAATTGTATTTAAATTATGCAATATTTACTACAATAATTTTGAATCATGTAATATTTACTACAATAATATTGAAAACATGTAATATTTACTACAATATTATTGGAATAATGTAATATTTACTAGAATATTATTTGAACAGCGTAATATTACTACAAGAGTACTCTAATAATGTAATATTGACTAAACTGGCATCCAACGTGCACGTGCGTGAGCGTGCACGTGAGGATATTAAAATTAAAGCGAAACCAAAAGTGTCCTGCTGCCATGTTGTCAAGTAAGAAGAACACTGACCTTTGACCCCGTCCTCCTTGTCCTCTCGCCTGGTTTTCCCGCTCATGTAGACCACCGACACGTGCACGCCGCGGGCCTCACGTCCGCCCGTTCGACTTACACACACACACAGACCTCCATTTGGTAACCACGGCAACACGCTTGTTTATTTTGACTTCCTGTCATGGCGAGAGGCCTGCGATTGGTCCAGAAGGACAAGGGGGAGGAGTTATGTCCAGGACGGAGGTGACGTCTCTGCTTGCATCCAATTCGGACACCTGCTGACTCAGCACACACACACACACACACACACACACACTGAATTATGAGGCTTTATAAACGTCAGTGCACAATAAATATAAAAAAAATATTACTCAAATCAATAAGCTTTCAACAATAATGAACATTATTTAACAAATATTAGAGAATATTAAGATATCAATAAACATTCAACAATAATGAACATTACTAAACATTTATGAACATAAACAAAAACATTTGAACATTAATAAACAATAATTAACATGACTATATTAAATATAAACAATAAAACAATAATGAACATTAATAAGCAATAAATAGATAGCAATAAACAATAATATTTATAAATATTAATGAACATTATTGAACACAAATGAGTATGAAAAACGAATGAAAATTACTAAACACAAATTAATATTAATAAACACAAATGAACATGAATAAACATGATTTAACATGAATGAATATTTATAGATATTAATGAACACAAATTAATATTAATAAACATTAACAAACATTGATGATCACAAATTAATATTAATTAAAATTAATGAAAATTATTTAACACAAATTAATATTAGTAAACATTAATGAAGATTTTTACACATGATGAACACGAATGAATATTTATAAACATTATTGAACACACATTAATATTAATAAACCTTAATGAACATTATTGAAAACAAATGAATATGAATAAACATTAATGAAAATTATTGAACACACATTAATATGAATAAACAATAATGAAAATTATTGAACATGAATTAAAATTAATGAACATGAATAAACATGATTTAACACTAATTAATATTTATAGACATTAATGAACACAAACAAATAATAGTAAACATTAATGAACACAAATAAATATTCAACATTAACGAACATTGTTGATCACAAATTAATATTAATAACGATTAATGAACATTATTGAACACGAATTAATATTAATGAACATGAGTGGATATTATTGAACACAAATTAATAGTAAAAAACTTTAATGAACAAACTGAATAATAATAAACAATAACGAACATTATCGAACACAAACTAATAATAAACAATAATGAACACTATTTAGCACAAATTAGTATCAATAAACATTAATGAAAATTATTGAACACACATGAATATCAATAAACATGATTTAACATGAATGAATATTTATAGACATTAATGAACACAAATGATTATTAATAATTATTAACAAACATTGTTGATCACTATTTAATATTAATAACCATTAATGAAAATAATTTAACTCGACTTAATATTAGTAAACATTAATGAACATTTATACACATGATTGAACACAAATTAATATGAATAAACATTAATAAACACGATTGAACATGAATGTATATTTATAGTCATTAATAAACATTAATAATAAACATTAATGAACATGAATGAATATTTATTAAGCAATAATGAACAAACTGAATAATAATAATACATATTTAATGAACATTATTGAAGAGAAATTAATATTAATAAACATGAATAAACACAATTGAACATGAATTTATATTTATAGTCATTAATGAACATTAATAATAAACATTAATGAACATTATTGAACACACGTTTATATAAATAAACATTAATGAACATGAATGAATATTTATTAAGCAATAATGAACAAACTGAATAATAATAATGAACATTTAATGAACATTATTGGAGACAAATGAATATTAATAAACACGATTGAACATTTATTTATTTTTGTAGTCATTGATGAACATTAATAATAAACATTAATGAACATTATTGAACTCAAGTTTATATCAATAAACATTAATGAACATGAACGAATATTTATTATGCAATAATGAACAAACTGAATAATAATAATAAACATTTAATGAACATTATTGAAGACAAATGAATATTAATAAACACGATTGAACATTTATTTATTTTTATAGTCATTAATGAACATTGATAATAAACATTAATGAACATTATTGAACACAAGTTTATATAAATAAACATTAATGAACATGAATGAATATTTATTAAGCAATAATGAACAAACTGAATAATAATAAACAATTTATGAAAATTATTGAAGACAAATGAATATTAATTAACATGAATAAACACGATTGAACATGAATTTATACTTATAGTCATTAATGAACATTAATAATAAACATTAATGAACATTATTGAACACAAGTTTATATAAATAAACATTAATGAACATGAATGAATATTTATTAAGCAATAATGAACAAACTGAATAATAATAATAAACAATTAATGAACATTATTGAAGACAAATGAATATTAATAAACACGATTGAACATTCATTTATATTTATAGTCACTAATGAACATTAATAATAAACATTAATGAACATTATTGAACACAAGGTTATATAAATAAACATTAATGATCATGAACGAATATTTATTACGCAATAATGAAGAAACTGAATAATAATAATAAACATTTAATGAACATTATTGAAGACAAATGAATATTAATAAACACGATTGAACATTTATTTATTTTTGTAGTCATTGATTAACATTAATAATAAACATTAATGAACATCATTGAACTCAAGTTTATATAAATAAACATTAATGAACATGAACGAATATTTATTAAGCAATAATGAACAAACTGAATAATAATAATAAACATTTAATGAACATTATTGAAGACGAATGAATATTAATAAACATGAATAAACACGATTGAACATGAATTTATATTTATAGTCATTAATGAACATTAATAATAAACATTAATGAACATTATTGAACACAAGTTTATATAAGTAAACATTAATGAACATGAACGAATATTTATTAAGCAATAATGAAGAAACTGAATAATAATAATAAACAATGAACATTATTGAAGACAAATGAATATTAACAAACACGATTGAACATTTATTTATTTTTGTAGTCATTGATGAACATTAATAATAAACATTAATGAACATTATTGAACACAAGTTTATATAAATAAACATTAATGAACATGAATGAATATTTATTAAGCAATAATGAACAAACGGAATAATAATAAACAATTAATGAACATTATTGAAGACAAATGAATATTAATAAACACGATTGAACATTTATTTATTTTTGTAGTCATTGATGAACATTAATAATAAACATTAATGAACATTATTGAACACAAGTTTATATAAATAAACATTAATGAACATGAATGAATATTTATTAAGCAATAATGAACAAACTGAATAATAATAAACAATTAATGAACATTTTTGAAGACAAATGAATATTAATAAACACGATTGAACATTTATTTATTTTTATAGTCATCAATGAACATTGATAATAAACATTAATGAACATTATTGAACACAAGTTTATATAAATAAACATTAATGAACATGAATGAATATTTATTAAGCAATAATGAACAAACTGAATAATAATAATAAACATTTAATGAACATTATTGAAGACGAATGAATATTAATAAACATGAATAAACACGATTGAAAATGAATTTATTTTTATAGTCATTAATGAACATTAATAATAAACATTAATGAAGATTATTGAACACAAGTTTATAGAAATAAACATTAATGAACATGAATGAATATTTATTAAGCAATAATGAAGAAACTGAATAATAATAATAAACATTTAATGAACATTATTGAAGACAAATGAATATTAATAAACACGATTGATCATTTATTTATATTTATAGTCACTAATGAACATTAATAATAAACATTAATGAACATTACTGAACACAAGCTTATATAAATAAACATTAATGAACATGAATGAATATTTATTAAGCAATAATGACAAACTGAATAATAATATTAAACATTTAATGAACATTATTGAAGACGAATGAATATTAATAAACATGAATAAACACGATTGAACATGAATTTATATTTATAGTCATTAATGAACATTAATAATAAACATTAATGAACATTATTGAACACAAGTTTATATAAGTAAACATTAATGAACATGAATGAATATTTATTAAGCAATAATGAAGAAACTGAATAATAATAATAAAACAATGAACATTATTGAAGACAATGAATATTAACAAACACGATTGAACAATTTATTTATTTTTGTAGTCATTGATGAACATTAATAATAAACATTAATGAACATTATTGAACACAAGTTTATATCAATAAACATTAATGAACATGAATGAATATTTATTACGCAATAATGAACAAATTGAATAATAATAAACAATTAATGAAAATTATGAAGACAAATGAATATTAATAAACACGATTGAACATTTATTTATATTTATAGTCATTAATGAACATTAATAATAAACATTAATGAACATTATTGAACACAAGTTTATATAAATAAACATTAATGAACATGAATGAATATTTATTAAGCAATAATGAACAAACTGAATAATAATAATAAATATTTAATGAACATTATTGTAGACAAATGAATATTAATAAACACGATTGAACATTTATTTATATTTATAGTCACTAATGAACATTAATAATAAACATTAATGAACATTATTGAACTCAAGTTTATATAAATAAACATTAATGAACATGAACGAATATTTATTAAGCAATAATGAACAAACTGAATAATAATAATAACATTTAATGAACATTATTGAAGACAAATGAATATTAATAAACACGATTGAACATTTATTTATTTTTATAGTCATTGATGAACATTAATAATAAACATTAATGAACATTATTGAATATTTATTAAGCAATAATGAACAAACTGAATAATAATAATAAACATTTAATGAACATTATTGAAGACAAATGAATATTAATAAACATTATTGAACATGAATGAATAATAATAAACAAAAAATAATCATTACTGAACACATATTGAATTAAAAATGTATAAATATTAATGAACGTGCTTGAATATTAATAAACATTATTGAACATAAACAAAAATGAATGATATCAACATTTACTGCATAGTCCTTCTCATCCATTAATAGCATCGTTTCAAGCACGTAACAAACGCACACAACAAACACACACACACACGCAGGGTAAACAGTGTAATTGTACTTTGGAGTCGTGTGTGTGTGTGTGTGTGTGTGTGTGTGTGTGTGTTGAAATTTAAGATGGCGGTGGTGTATTTGGCGGCTGCCTTTCCTCTTCCAAACTGCGGGATTGTACGGCGGCGCCACGGCGACAAACACGGGTAAGCGAGGCCTGCTGGTGGGTGGCTTGTGATGTCGTTGTGTTGAAAACAAAACATGTGTGTGTGTGTGGGGGGAGTAGGGAGGTCATAGGTCACGCAGAAAGGGGACGTTGTCCGAATAAGGGCGTTCAAAATAAAACCGGGAGAGAGTGGCTGAGCGGTTCCTGGTTCGATCCCCACCTTCTTCCAACCTGGTCAAGGCTGAAGGTGTCTTGCTCCTGATGGCTGGTGGTTAGTTAGGGGGCCTCGCACGTGCCTCGCACGTGCGTGAATGGGTGAATGTGTGTGAACGGGTGAATGTGGAAATAGTGTCAAAGCGCTTCGAGTACCTCGAGGGTAGAAAAAGCGCAGTACGAGTATAACCCGTTTAGGACTCAAGAAAGGTTCCGCGGGTGTCGCCCACAGGCGGCGTCTTCGTGACGCAGCAAGCGGCACACGGCGTGCTGCAGCGCCTGCGCAGGTACAACAGCGGCCTTTTTGAGGAAGTCAAGGTGGGCAACCTGGAGCGCGAGTGCAAGGAGGAGACCTGCACCCTGGAGGAGGCCCGGGAGGTGTTTGAGGACGAGGAGAAAACTGTGCGTACACACACACACACACACACACACACACACACACGCACACACACACACACTCTTGTATTTGTTACCTTCTTGAGACCTCCCCCCCCAAAAAAGGCCTACTTCTTTAGGACCACCCTTTTCTAGATATATAAAGAAGTGTATTTACAACATTAATAATATATACATACTATGCAAATGTAAAAAAACCTTGTTGTGAAAAAGGAGTTGGAATTCCACAAGAAAAAGGTCCCAGTTTCACAAGAAAAACCTAGAATTTTGGCGGTATTATGAAAAATGTCGTCACTCAATGCAGCAGCTGTCCGGGTGGCTGTTTACCCAACGCAAGTCAAAATTTTGCAAGGAAAATGTAGCATTTGTGCAATGTTGTGATAAAAGTTTGAATTTTACTCAATCACAGTTGAAATTTTACAAGAAAATATATATATATATGGAAACGGGGTTTGTATGTATATATATATATATATATATATATATATATATATATATATATATATATATATATATATATATATATATATACATATATATATATATATAGGTGCCAGCGCCCCCCGCGACCCCAAAAGGGAATAAGCGGTAGAAAAAGGATGGATATATATATATATATATATATATGTAGGTGTGGGAAAAATCAAGACATATATATATATATATATATATATATATATATATACATCCTTTTTCTACCGCTTATTCCCTTTTGGGGTCGCGGGGGGCGCTGGCGCCTATATATATATATATATATATATATATATATCTATATATATATATATATATAGATATATATATATGTATATATGTATATATATATATATATATATATATATATGTATATATATATATATATGTATATATATATATATATATGTATATATTTATATATATATATATGTATATATATATATATGTATATATGTATATATATATATATATATATATGTATATATATATATATATGTATATATATATATATATATATATATATATGTATATATATATGTATATATATATATATATATATATATATATATATATATATATATATATATATATATATATATATATATATATATATATATATATATATATATATATATATATATATATATATATATATACATACAAACCCCGTTTCCATACGAGTTGGGAAATTGTGTTAGATGTAAATATAAACAGAATACAATGATTTGCAAATCCTTTTCAAGCCATATTCAGTTGAATATGCTACAAAGACAACATATTTGATGTTCAAACTCATAAACTTTTTTTTGTTGTGGCAAATAATCATTAATTTTAGAATTTGATGCCAGCAACACGTGACAAAGAAGTTGGGAAAGGTGGCAATAAATATTGATAACGTTGAGGAACGCTCATCAAACACTTATATGGAACGTCCCACAGGTGTGCAGGCTAATTGGGAACAGGTGGGTGCCATGATTGGGTATAAAAGCAGCTTCCATGAAATGCTAAGTAATTCACAAACAAGGATGGGGTGAGGGTCACCACTTTGTAAGCAAATTGTCGAACAGTTTTAGAACAACATTTCTCAACGAGCTATTGCAAGGAATTTTGGGATTTTACCATCTATGGTCCGTAAAATCATCAAAAGGTTCAGAGAATGTGGAGAAATCACTGTACGTTAGCGATGATATTACCGACTTTTGATCCCTCAAGCGGTACCGCATCAAAAACCGACATCAGTGTGTAAAGGATATCACCATAAGGGCTCAGGAAGACTTCGTAAAACCACTGTCAGTAACTACAATTGGTCGCTACATCTGTAAGTGCAAGTTAAAACTCTACTATGCAGAGCCAAACCCACAGAGGACGTGGTGTCCTCCAGAACAAAGAGGAAAATAACCATTCGGATTGTTATAGGCACAAAGTTGAAAATCCAGCATGTGTGATGGTATGGGGGTGCATTAGAGCCCAAGGCATGGGTAACTTACACATCTGTGAAGGCACCATTAATGCTGAAAGGTACATACAGGTTTTGGAGCAACATATGTTGTCATCCAAGCAACAATATCATGGACGCCCCTGCTTATTTCAGCAAGACAAGTGTTACAACAGCGTGGCTTCGTAGTAAAAGAGTGCGAGTACTTTCCTGGCCCGCCTGCAGTCCCATCGAAAACATGTGGCGCATTATGAAGCGTAAAATAGGACAGCGGAGACCCCGGACTGTTGAAGGACTGAAGCTCTACATAAAACAAGAATGGGAAAGAATTCCACTTTCAAAGCTTCAACAATTAGTTTCCTCAGTTCCCAAACGTTTATTGAGTGTTGTTAAAAGAAAAGGTGATGTAACACCGTGGTGAACATGCCCTTTCCCAACTACTTTGGCACGTGTTGCAGCCATGAAATTCTAAAGTTAATGATTAATTGCAGAGAAAATAAAAAATGTGTGAGTTTGAACATCAAATATGTTGTTTTTGTAGCATATTTAACTGAATATGGCTTGAAAAGGATTTGCAAATCATTGTATTCTGTTTATATTTACATCTAACACCATTTCCCAACTCATATGGAAACGGGGTTTGTATATATAAAGAACATTATCAAACAAAAATATCCATTAAAAAAAAATTAATAAACATAGGACATTTATGAACATCAATAAACTATAATAAACCTGGTCAAACAATAATGTCCATTAGAGAACATTCGTGCGATGTTGTGATAAAAGTCGCAATTTTACAAGAAAAGCTTAAATATGATATATGTATTCTAGTTCTTGCCACTAGGCTGTTTTAGTTTTTATTTAATTTATTTTTCATTATTATTATTATTATTTTTTTTTTTTTAAATATACTCTAGCACTTTGAGGTTGTTCGTTCAATGTAAAGTGCTTTTTACAAATAAAATCCATTAAAATGTTGGCAATTTTATGAAAACAGCGGCAATTTTACCCGACAAAAGTCCCGATTTTAATAGAAAACGGAAAAAAAAACGCCGGCAATATTATACTATTAATACGATTTTTTACTTGGCAAAATTGTGACAAAGGTCATCATTTTATTCAAAACAAGAACAACAACAAAAAATAGTAATAGTCAGAATTCTATATGACCTGCGATGAGGTGGCGACTTGTCCAGGGTGTACCCCGCCTTCCGCCCGATTGTAGCTGAGATAGGCGCCAGCGCCCCCCGCGACCCCAAAAGGGAATAAGCGGTAGAAAATGGATGGATGGATGGAGAATTCTATATGACAAATGTCACCATTTTGCATGAATAACTAAGAATTTTAATTTCACGAGAAAATATTGCAATACTACAGAAACCGATAAGAATATGAGGAATTGTTCTCGATTTTATAAGAAAAGTCGACACATTGTGAGAAAAAAAGCTACTTAATTTACTTTTATTTGTTATTTTTACATCTTCATTATTTACTTGAAGTTATTACAGTATGTCTCTATATACATATTTATTTATTTGTATTAATTTTGGCCAAAAGGGTCGCATATCAATTTCTTACCCACACTTGTTATTTCATATGTTGTTGGATATATTGTTTTTGTCTTTGTATATATTGTTTTTCAAATCACCTGTGTATATGTACATAATTTATCTTTTTTTTAATGTATTTACTTTATATACATGGTACGGGTTAAATATATTTTTTAATTGAATGTATCAAATGTGATACATATTTAATGGACCACAATGGAAACAAGCCTTTTGGCTTTTTGTGCCATCCTATTGCCTTTTTAAAGCATTACATGGATTCAATTCTTTAAGATATCATTAAACTTCTCAATCAATCAATCAATCAATTGCTCACACCTCCTCATATGGCAGCTACTTTTCCTTGTTGGTGTCTCAAGAAGGCTAGAAAGACAAGAACACACACGCACACACACACACACACACAACGATGATGTCATCAAAGCTTCCTTGACCGTCTCCTTGTTTCTAGATGGAATTCTGGGCCGGGTACATTGGTGAGTTCTGCACGTCGGCCATCACTGTGGACTCTCGGCGTGTTCATGCCTGCGTGTGTGTGTGTGTGTGTGTGTGCGTGTGTGTGTTCTACACGTGCACAGATGGCGACCAGTGCAAGCCCCCCCCTTGCCAGAATGATGGCGTGTGCCAAGACGGCGTCAATTCTTACGTTTGCTGGTGTGGCGAAAACTTTAGCGGCAAAAACTGTGAGATCGGTAAGTGTGGTGAGCACACGCTTATGAGGGGCTGCAAGGGACTTTATTTAAAATTAGCGCTTACACACACGACTGAAATGCTCTCACACACACAACTGAAAAAATATTCTCTCATACACATGGATAAAACGCGCTGAGTTTACGTAGTGTGTATGAGAGGATTTCACGAGTGTTTCAGCAGTGTGTAAGTTTTTTTACTTGTGTGTATGAGAAACGCTGTCATACACTGTATGAGAGTGTTTTAGTAGTGTGTATGAGAGGGTTTCAGTCGTGTGCATGAGAGAAAACATTTACAGTAGTGTGCACGAGAAAATTTCACTATTGTGTATGAGAGTGTTTCAGTAGTGTGTATGAAAGGGTTTCAGTCGTATGTGTGAGAGAAAAAAATATTCAGTTGTTTGTATAAGAGCGTTTCAGTCGTGTGTATGAAAGTCTTTCAGTAGTGTTAATAGGCGTTTCACTTACGTGTATGAGTGTTTCAGTAGTGTGTATAAAAGGGTTTCAGTTGTATGTGTGAGAGAAAAAAATAATCAGTTGTTTGTATAAGAGTGTTTCAGTAGTTTGTATGAGAGCTTTTCAGTAGTGTGAATGAGAGTGTTTCAGTAGTGTTTATGAAAGTGTTTCAGTAGTATCTGTAAGAGACAAAAATATTCAGTTGTTTGAATAAGACCGTTTCAGTAATTTGTATGAAAGCGTTTCAGTAGTGTGTATGAGAGTGTTTCAGTAGTCTGTATGAAAGGGTTTCAGTCGTATGTGTGAGAGAAAAAATAATCAGTTGTTTGAATAAGAGCCTTTCAGTAGTTTGATTGAGAGCGTTTCAGTAGTGTGTATGAAAGTGTTTCAGTAGTGTGTATAGGCGTTTCACTTGTGTGTATGAGAGTGTTTCAGTAGTGTGTATGGAAGGGTTTCAGTCGAATGTGTGAGAGAAAAAAATATTCAGTTGTTTGTATAAGAGCGTTTCAGTAGTGTGTATGTGAGTGTTTAAATAGTGTTTATGAAAGTGTTTCAGTAGTATGTGAAAGAGAAAAAATATTCAGTTGTTTGAATAGGAGCGTTTCAGTAGTGTGCATGAAAGTGTTTCAGTAGTGTGTATAGGTGTTTCACTATCGTGTATGAGAGTGTTTCAGTCGTGTGTATGGACGTTTCACTTGTGTGTATGAGAGAGGTGTTTCAGTAGTGTGTATGGAAGGACTTCAGTAGTATGTGTGAGAGAAAAAAATATTCAGTTGTTTGTATAAGAGCGTTTCAGTAGTTTGCATGAGAGTGTTTCAGTAGTGTTTATGAAAATGTTTCAGTAGTATGTGTGAGAGAAAAAAAATATTCAATTGTTTGAATAAGAGCATTTCAGTAGTTTGTATGAGAGTGTTTCAGTTGTGTGTATGGAAAGACTTCAGGTATGTGAGAGAAAAAAAATGCAATTGTTTTTTTTTATGAGAGTGGTTTATAACTGTGTATACTGTTTCAGTAGTGTGTGAGAGTTGTTCAGTAGTGTGTATGAGTGTTTCAGTAGTGTGTATGAGAGTGTTCCAGTAGTGTGTGAGAGTTGTTTAATAGTGTGCACGAGAGTGTTTCAGTCGTGTTTATGAGAGGGTTCCAGTAGTGTGAGAATTGTTCAGTAGTGTGTATGAGAGTATTTCAGTCGTGTTTATGAAAGGGTTCCAGTAGTGTGTGTGAGTTGTTCAGTAGTGTGTATGAGTGTTTCAGTAGTGTGTATGAAAGTGTTTCAGTAGTGTGTATGAAAGTGTTTCAGTCGTGTTTATCAGAGGGTTTCAGTAGTGTGTGAGAGTTGTTCAGTAGTGTGTATGAGTGTTTCAGTCGTGTGTATGAGAGTGTTCCAGTAGTGTGTGAGAGTTGTTTAATAGTGTGTATGAGTGTTTCAGTAGTGTGTATGAGAGTGTTCCAGTAGTGTGTGAGAGTTGTTTAATAGTGTGCACGAGAGTATTTCAGTCGTGTTTATGAAAGGGTTCCAGTAGTGTGTGTGAGTTGTTCAGTAGTGTGTATGAGTGTTTCAGTAGTGTGTATGAAAGTGTTTCAGTAGTGTGTATGAAAGTGTTTCAGTCGTGTTTATCAGAGGGTTTCAGTAGTGTGTGAGAGTTGTTCAGTAGTGTGTATGAGTGTTTCAGTAGTGTGTATGAGAGTGTTCCAGTAGTGTGTGAGAGTTGTTTAATAGTGTGTATGAGTGTTTCAGTAGTGTGTATGAGAGTGTTTCAGTCGTGTTTATCAGAGTGTTTCAGTAGTGTGTGAGAATTGTTCAGTAGTGTATGAGCGTTTCAGTAGTGTGTATCAGAGTGTTCCAGTAGTGTGTGAGAGTTGTTTAGTGGTGTGTATGAGAGTGTTTCAGCAGTGTATGAGAGGGTTCCAGTATTGTGCGAGAGTTGGTTAGTAGTGTGTATGAGTGTTTCAGTAGCGTGTATGAGAGGGTTTCAGTCGGGTTTATCAGAGGGTTTCAGTAGTGTGTGAGAGTTGTTCAGTAGTGTGCATGAGCGTTTCAGTAGTGTGTATCAGTGTTCCAGTAGTGTGTGAGAGTTGTTTAGTGGTGTGTATGAGTGTTCCAGTAGTGTGTATGAGAGTGTTTCAGCAGTGTGTATGAGAGGGTTCCAGTATTGTGCGAGAGTTGGTTAGTAGTGTGTATGAGTGTTTCAGTAGTGTGTATGAGTGTTTCAGTCATGTTTATCAGAGGGTTTCAGTAGTGTGTGAGAGTTGTTCAGTAGTGTGTATGAGTGTTTCAGTAGTGTGTATGAGAGTGTTCCAGTAGTGTGTGAGAGTTGTTTAGTAGTGTGTAAGAGTGTTCCAGTAGTGTGTATGAGAGTGTTTAAGCAGTGTGTATGAGAGGGTTCCAGTAGTGTGTGGGAGTTGGTTAGTAGTGTGTATGAGTGTTTCAGTAGTGTGTATCAGAGGGTTCCAGTAGTGTGTGAGAGTTGGTTAGTAGTGTGTATGAGTGTTTCAGTAGTGTGTATGAGTGTTTCAGTAGTGTGTATGAGTGTTTCAGTAGTGTGTGGGAGAGGGTTCCAGTAGTGTGTGAGAGTTTAGGACTGTCTATGAGTGTTTCACTAGTGGGAATGAGAGTGTTTCAGTAATGTGTATGAGAGTGTTTCAGTAGTGTGTATGAGAGTTGTTTAGTAGTGTGTATGAGAGTATTTCAGTAGTGTGTATGAGAGGGTTCCAGTAGTGTGTGAGAGTTAGGTGGTAGTGTGTATGAGTGTTTAGGAGTGTATGAGAGTGTTTCAGTAATGTGTATGAGAGTGTTCCAGTAGTGGGAAAGAGAGTGTTTCAGTAGTGTGTGTGAGAGTATTTCAGTAGTGTGTATGAGAGGGTTCCAGTAGTGTGTGAGAGTTATTTAGTAGCGTGTATGTGTGTTTCAGTAGTGTGTATGAGAGTGTTTCAGTCATGTTTATCAGAGGGTTTCAGTAGTGTTGTTAGAGTTGTTCAGTAGTGTGTATGAGTGTTTCAGTAGTGTGTATGAGAGTGTTCCAGTAGTGTGTGAGAGTTGTTTAGTAGTGTGTAAGAGTGTTCCAGTAGTGTGTATGAGAGTGTTTAAGCAGTGTGTATGAGAGGGTTCCAGTAGTGTGTGGGAGTTGGTTAGTAGTGTGTATGAGTGTTTCAGTAGTGTGTATCAGAGGGTTCCAGTAGTGTGTGAGAGTTGGTTAGTAGTGTGTATGAGTGTTTCAGTAGTGTGTATGAGTGTTTCAGTAGTGTGTGGGAGAGGGTTCCAGTAGTGTGTGAGAGTTTAGGACTGTCTATGAGTGTTTCAGTAGTGGGAATGAGAGTGTTTCAGTAATGTGTATGAGAGTGTTTCAGTAGTGTGTATGAGAGTTGTTTAGTAGTGTGTATGAGAGTATTTCAGTAGTGTGTATGAGAGGGTTCCAGTAGTGTGTGAGAGTTATGTGGTAGTGTGTATGAGTGTTTAGGAGTGTATGAGAGTGTTTCAGTAATGTGTATGAGAGTGTTCCAGTAGTGGGAAAGAGAGTGTTTCAGTAGTGTGTGTGAGAGTATTTCAGTAGTGTGTATGAGAGGGTTCCAGTAGTGTGTGAGAGTTATTTAGTAGCGTGTATGTGTGTTTCAGTAGTGTGTATGAGAGCGTTTCAGTAGCGTGTATATAAGAGGTAATTCTGAATAATGTCTCAAACGGCCCCTCATAAAACACACACGTACACACACACACACACACACACACACACACACACACACACACACACACACGAGTGTGTTTGCCCAGCAGAGATCAGCAAGCAGTGCTCGGTCAACAACGGAGGGTGCGCACACTTCTGCACGATGGAGGCGGAGCTTGCAAAGTGCCGCTGTGCACATGGATACAGACTCGCAGCTGACCTGAGGACCTGCGAGCCAACAGGTGACAACACCTACACACACACACATGCGCACAAAATAAGGCGGTCCTTGTGAGGAGGAGGCGTGTCATCGGACAGGACAGTTCAGTTGCGGTCGACTCGGAGGCTCCGCCCACACGCCGCGCTCGTCCAACAGGACGCACTTCGGCAACTCCAGCGTGGAGGAGGAGGATGACGTCATACCGGAAGAGTGGCTGGACTACGACTACAGCCTGACCGCCAACCTTTCACTGGAGGTCAACGCATCGCTGGGGTCGGAGGTCAAGAGCCGCCCCGCGAGGTCGGCGTCCAACGACAGCGCGCTGCCTCTGGCGTCCTTCTTCCCCACCCTGACCTCCGTCACGGCGCAGGCCAACAGCGACCAGAGGATTGTCGGGGGAGACACGGCCCTGCCTGGAGAGGTCCCCTGGCAGGTATGATATCACCCACTCCCTGACTCCGCCCCCCGGAGCGCTCGCTCACGTCTTGTGTGTGCGCGTGTGGACACGCAGGTGGCGCTCATGTCCCGCTCGGCCTCGCTCCAGGTGGCGGAAGTCTTCTGCGGCGGTTCCCTGCTCAGCGATGTGTGGGTCATCACGGCGGCCCACTGCCTGGTCCAGGCCAAAAAGGCCGGGTTGCCCTTCTTTGTCAGAGCAGGTGAGCCGACGCCATCAACGCCGGGGCTCTCAAAAACAGCAATCGTGCGCGCTTTTATTTTGTAGTAGTAGTGCGGAACGTTAGAAAAAGGTTGGATCACGTGAAAATGAGTCAAACGGACAACGAAGGGAGCTGTGAAAGACACGAAGCTACTCTCCGTACGGCTAAGTCGCAGACGTTAAACTCAAAGCCCGTTACGTCATTTAAAGTGGCCCGCCACATCATTTTAGGTGGCATTCGGCATCAAGGGTTGGAATCGGGGGGTTAAAGCATCAAAAGGATTCCCGGGCGCAGCCACCGCCGCTGCTCACTGCTCCCCTCGCCTCCCAGGGGGTGATCAAGGGTGATGGGTCAAATGCACAGAATAATCTTGCCCATACTTGCCAACCTTGACACCTCCGATTTCGGGAGGTGGGGGGCTCGGTTGGGGTTGGGGGGTGAGGCAGGGGCGTGGTTAAGAGTCAAGTATTTCATACATATATATAAATATAAAAGAAATACTTGACTTTCAGTAAATTCTAACTATATATATATAATTACTTCATCTCTACAGAACTGTTTCATGAGGGGTTCCCTCAAACATCAGGAGATTTTAATGGAAGCATTCACATACAATGGTTTATATAGAGCACAGAGTGGGTGGGTACAGGCAGGTGTAGGGCGTGGTGATTGGCTCATGTGTTACCTAGGAGGTGTTTCCGTCTGTGGCGGCATTTTGAAATGATTTCACTGCGCCTGTTGAGGGATGACAGGTCTGGATGATACATAATAAACAGGTTGCATCTTTTATTACCACTGTTGTAAGGTGTGCTGGAGGCAAGAATTTGCCATGTTATTGAATATTCAACATTATTGTCTTTGAGGTTCCAAATGTGCTTGCTGAGTTCTGTAGAATTCCGCAAAGTCTGGTTTCTAAAGGAGGCCTTGTGATTATTCCATCTGGTTTTAAGCGCTCCTTCGGTTAATCCTACGTACGTGTCGGATGTGTTAATGTCCTTGCGTGTTACCTTTGCTTGGTAAACGACTGTTTGTAAGCACCCCCCGTTGAGAGGGAGATTTTAATGGAAGCATTCACATACAATGGTTTGTATAGGGCACAGAGTGGGTGGGTACAGGCAGGTGTAGGGGCGTGGTGATTGGCCCATGTGTTACCTAGGAGGTGTTTCCATCTGTGGCGGCATGTTGAAATGATTTCACTGCGCTTGTTGAGGGATGACAGGTCTGGATGATATATAATAAACAGTTTCTCTTTCAAGCACAGGTTGCATCTTTTATTACCACTGTTGTAAGGTGTGCTGGAGGCAAGAATTTGCCATGTTATTGAATATTCAACATTATTGTCTTTGAGGTTCCAAATGTGCTTGCTGAGTTCTGTAGAATTCCGCAAAGTCTGGTTTCTAAAGGAGGCCTTGTGATTATTCCATCTGGTTTTAAGCGCTCCTTCGGTTAATCCTACGTACGTGTCGGATGCGTTAATGTCCTTGCGTGTTGCCTTTGCTTGGTAAACGACTGATGTCTGTAAGCACCCCCCGTTGAGAGGGCAATCAGGTTTCTTGCGACAGTTACATTCATTATTGGTTTCAGAGTCGTTTAGTCTGGGGGTGGGCAGTCCTTTTGCAATTGCTTTGTTGTGGTTTGAAATGATTTGTTGTATGTCATTCATACAGCTGTAGCTCAATTTAATGTAGTTCTTGTTGAATATTTTTCTTAGGGTGTTGCCTTTGGGGAAGTGTTTGTCGATCAGAGTGAGGAACTTGTGGCCGATATTGGTTGTATCGTCCACAAGTTCCTCACTCTGATCGACGAACACTTCCCCAAAGGCAACACCCTAAGAAAAATCTAATGTATGTATATATATATATAGATATATAAATGAAATACTTGAATTTCAGTGTTCATTTATTTACACATGTACACACACATAACACTCATCTACTCATTGTCGAGTTAAGGGTTGAATTGTCCATCCTTGTTCTATTCTCTGTCACTATTTTTCTAACCATATGCATGTACAGTAGATGGCAGTAATGTTCTGTTTAAGAGTGTCACAACATTGCTGTTTACGGCAGACGAACTGCTTTACGGTAGACGAAAACGTGACTGCTGTTGTTGTGTGTTGTTATCACGTTAATGAAACTGCCTAAGAATAAACCCACATAAGAAACCAAGAACTGGCCCTCGATCACTTCTGACAGTTATAACGTCATTGGGCAGACACGCTGTTTATATTGTGGGAAAGCGGACGTGAAAACAGGCTGTCCTAACTCAGGTCCGCATGGAGCTGGAGGGGGCGTGGCCTCCAGCTCCGCTTTAATTTCGGGAGAGGCGCTGAATTTCAGGAGTCTCCCGGAAAATCCGGAAGGGTAGCCAAGTATGATCTCGCCACACCTAGTGTGTGCGTGACCATCATGGGTACTTTAAATTGAATACAAATACTTGCTATTGTGACACCCAGTGGATGCATTTAGAACTGCAGTTTTTTGTTTTTTTTTCGTCATTCCAAAATTTCGGCTCATTTTTACACTTGGACCTGTGACACCCGTGCTCTAAGCCCGTATTAGAAAATATCTGGAAACAAGCGGGTCCGCGTCACTTGTTATCGCGTCACAGCGCGATAACAACACACAACAACAGCAGTCACTGCGTCGTAAACTTGACTTGATGAATTCTTGTGACCGCTTGGCACCACTCCACTTCAACTTAAAGACAGCATGAGTCCTTTCCAGACTGTTAAGTGTTTTTCACGCCCACCTTTCTTGTGACTGACTCATTTCTCTTCAGAAAATTCCACGCTGATATCAGATTAGCATCCGTATCGGCCATACTCCAGACTCGTGTTAGATGTAAATTTAAACAGAATACAATGATTTGCAAATCCTTTTCAACCCATATTCAGTTGAATATGCTACAAAGACAACATATTTGATGTTCAAACTGATAAACATTTTTTTGTGTGCAAATAATCATTAACTTTAGAATTTGATGCCAGCAACACGTGACAAAGAAGTTGGGAAAGGTGGCAATAAATACTGATAAAGTTGAGGAATGCTCATCAAACACTTATTTTGATGCAACTCAGTATTCTTCTTCCTCCAAACACCACCAGTTGAGTTTATACCAAAATGGATACATGGATGATACAGCAGAGGATTGGGAGAATATCATGTGGTCAGATGAAACCAAAATAGAACTTTTTGGTATAAACTCAACTGGTCGTGTTTGGAGGAAGAAGAATACTGAGTTGCATCCCAAGAACACCATGCCTACTGCGAAGCATGGGGGTGGAAACATCATGCTTTGGGGCTGTTTTTCTGCTACGATTGATCCATGTTAAGGCAAGAAGGAATGGGGCCATGTATCGTGAGATTTTGAGCCAAAACCTCCTTCCATTTATGTTGGAAAATAAGTATTTGGTCAACCATTCAAAACTCTCACTGATGGAAGGAGGTTTTGGCTCCAAATCTCACGATACATGGCCCCATTCATTCTTTCCTTAACACGGATCAATCGTCCTGTCCCCTTAGCAGAAAAACAGCCCCAAAGCATGATGTTTCCACCCCCATGCTTCGCAGTAGGTATGGTGTTCTTGGGATGCAACTCAGTATTCTTCTTCCTCCAAACACGAGGAGTTGAGTTTATACCAAAATGGATACTTGGATGATACAGCAGAGGATTGGGAGAATGTCATGTGGTCAGATGAAAGCAAAATAGAACTTGGTCGTGTTTGGAGGAAGAAGAATACTAAGTTGCTTCCCAAGAACACCATACCTACTGCGAAGCATGGGGGTGGAAACATCATGCTTTGGGGCTGTTTTTCTGCTATGATTGATCCGTGTTAAGGAAAGAATGAATGGTGGCCATGTATCGTGAGATTTTGAGCCAAATACTTATTTTCCACCATAATTTACAAATAAATTCTTTAATGTGAATTCCTGGATTTTTTTTTTTCCACATTCTGTCTCTCACAGTTGAAGTGTACCTATGATGGAAATTACAGACCTCTGTCCTCATTTTAAGCGGGAGAACTTGCACAATCGCCGGCTGACTAAATACTCAATGGAAATAGTTGGGACACCTCACGTCGTCCGCTCTCTCCCGTCTCAGGCGAGCACGACGTCTTCGTGTCCGAGGGTCCGGAGCGAGACCACGCGGTGGCCGAGGAGCACGTGCACCCTTCCTACGACTACCAGGAGTCGCCGTACAACCACGACGTGGCGCTGCTCAAGCTGGCCGCCCCGGTGGAGCTGTCCCCGCACCGCCTGCCCATCTGCTTCGGACCCAAGGACTTCACCAAGAACCTCCTGCAGGACTCCGCCGGCTCTCTGGTGAGCGGCTGGGGGCTCATCAACTCCGGGGGGCCGCAGGCCTCCAAGCTGCAGAAGGTGGAGCTCCCCTTCGTTTCCCGCAGCAAGTGCATGGAGAGCAGCCGCCTGAAAGTCACGCGCTTCATGTTCTGCGCCGGCTTCCAGAGCCAGCGCAGGGACTCGTGCCAGGGGGACAGCGGGGGGCCGCATGCCACCAAGTTCCGGGACACCTGGTTCCTGACCGGCATCGTCAGCTGGGGCGAGGGCTGCGCCAAAGACGGAAAGTACGGCATCTACACGCGTCTCTCTCGCTACTACCAATGGATCAGCAGCACCACCGCCATCAGAGCGCACGGCTGACGACCACTTCCTGTCCGGGCGTGAAGGCAACGGTCAGCATGTCTCTGCACACTTTAAAACCAGTGATTCTCAAACTGCGGCACTTAATTGAATACTCACAGTGTTACTGTTCAAACTGTGTGGAAAAAAACATCAAATATACTCGTTACGTAAACCCTCTGCTTCGTTTTTGACGATTACTTAGGTCTTCCTGTTGAAAACGTCGCGGTATGACGAGGCGTGCGCGTGACGTCGCGGATTGTAGCGGACGTTTTTGTTCCAGCCCAATCCCAGCTATAAGTCGTCTGCTTTAATCGCATGAATCTTTTTCAATTTGTTCGATTAATAATGGAGACGTCAAAGAAGAAAGATGTAGGTGGGAAGCCACACAAACACAGCCGGCGTTTCATTGTTTACATTGAAGCTTTACTATGGAACAGAGCGGTCAAGCGAACATGGTTCCCTACCACGTGTCAACCGGCAAGTTTCGGTGACAAAATGTTGGTATTAAGTCCGCTCTTACCGTAGTTATGAGCGGAGAGCTTGCGTCGTGCCTCGCCTCCTGCGCTACTGCATTGGTCACTACTTCGAAGAAAAAAGTTTGAGAACCGCTGCTTTTTTCAAAGTCCTACTAAAACCCACAACTACCGACCACGCAGTCTGATAGTTTATATATCAATGATACTTTGCGCGTGACGTCACAGATTGTAGCGGACATTTTTTTTCCCAGCCCAATCCCAGCTATAACTAGTCTGCTTTCATCGCATAATTCCACAGTATTCTGGACATCTGTGTTGCTGAACCTTTTGCAATTTGTTCAATTAATAATGGAGACATCAAAGAAGAAAGATGTAGGTGGGAAGCCACACAAACACTTGTTTACATTCCCGACAGCTGATGGTGAAGCTTTACTATGGAACAGAGCGGTCAAGCGAACATGGTTCCCTACCACATGTCAATCGGCAGGTTTCGGTGAGAAAATGTTGGTATTAAGTCGGCTCTTACCGTAGTTATGAGCGGAGAGCTTGCGTTGTGCCTCGTTTCCTGCAGCTGCGGACTCTTTTGCCTTCTCCCAAAGGCCGCCCCCGACTGTCGGATGCTTACACCGTGGAGGACGGGGAAAAGAAAAAAATCTTGCCTCGTTGAGAAACGTGGCTTCCATTAAAGACACTGGCGGTCACCACACCCCTGGCCACACCCTTCCGACTTTCAGGTACGACCATATAATCTCACTAAAACACTAGTAACACAATAAGCAGTGTTACTGTTAAAACTGTGTAGAAAAAACATCAAATATACTCGTTACGTAAACCCTCTGCTTCGTTTTTGACGATTACTTAGGCCTACTGCGCTATTGCGTTGGTCACTACTTTGAAGAAAAAGTTTGAGAACCGCTGCTTTAAAAGCCTACTAAAACCCACAAAAACCGATCACGCAGTCTGATAGTTTATATATCAATGATGAAATATTAACATTGCAACACATGCCAATACGGCCGCTTTAGTTTAATAAATTGCAATTTTAAATTTTGCGCCAAGTATCCTGTTGAAAACGTCGCGGTAGGACAACGCGTGCGGGTGACGTCACGGATTGTAGCGGACATTTTTTTCCCAGCCCAATCCCAGCTATAAGTCGTCTGCTTTAATCGCATGAATCTTTTGCAATTTGTTCGATTAATAATGGAGACGTCAAAGAAGAAAGATGTAGGTGGGAAGCCACACAAACACTTGTTTACATTCCCCACAGCTGATGGTGAAGCTTTACTATGGAACAGAGCGGTCAAGCGAACATGGTTCCCTACCACATGTCAACCGGCAAGTTTCGGTGAGAAAATGTTGGTATTAAGTCCGCTCTTACCGTAGTTATGAGCGGAGAGCTTGTGTCGTGCCTCGCCTCCTGCGCTACTGCGTTGGTCACTACTTTGAAGAAAAAGTTTGAGAACCGCTGCTTTAAAAGCCTACTAAAACCCACAAAAACCGACCACGCAGTCTGATAGTTTATATATCAATGATGAAATATTAACATTGCAACACATGCCAATACGGCCTTTTTAGTTTAATAAATTGCAATTTTAAATTTTGCGCCAAGTATCCTGTTGAAAACGTCGCGGTATGACGACGCGTGCGCGTGACGTCACGGATTGTAGCGGACGTTTTTTTCCCAGCCCAATCCCAGCTATAAGTCGTCTGCTTTAATCGCATGAATCTTTTGCAATTTGTTCGATTAATAATGGAGACGTCAAAGAAGAAAGATGTAGGTGGGAAGCCAGACAAACACTTGTTTACATTCCCGACAGCTGATGTTGAAGCTTTACTATGTAACAGAGCGGTCAAGCGAACATGGTTCCCTACCACATGTCAACCGGCAAGTTTCGGTGAGAAAATGTTGGTATTAAGTCGGCTCTTACAGTAGTTATGAGCGGAGAGCTTGCGTCGTGCCTCGCTTCCTGCAGCTGCGGACTCGTTTGCCTTCTCCCAAAGGCCGCCCCCAACTGTCGGATGCTTACACCGTGGAGGAGGGGGAAAGAAAAAAAATCTTGCCTCGTTGAGAAACGTGGCTTCCATTGAAGACACTGGCGGTCACCACACCCGTGGCCACACCCCTCCGACCTTCAGGTACGACTATATAATCTCACTAAAACACTAGTAACACAATAAGCAGATAAGAGATTTTGCGGAATTATCCTAGTAAATGTGTCTAATAACATCTGAATCGCTCCCACTGCCCTCGTCTTTTTTTTTTTTCTAGTCCTTCACTCTCACTTTCCTCATCCACGAATCTTTCATCCTCGCTCAAAAAAAATCTTGCCTCGTTGAGAAACGTGGCTTTCCTCAGAGATACTGGCGGTCACCACACCCCTCCGACTTTCAGGTACGACCATATAATCTCACTAAAACACTAGTAACACAACAAGCAGATAAGGGATTTTCCAGAATTATCCTAGTAAATGTGTCTAATAACATCTGAGTCGCTCCCACTGCCCTCGTCTTTTTTTTCTCTTCTAGTCCTTCACTCTCACTTTCCTCATCCACGAATCTTTCAACCTCGCTCAAAAAAAATCTTGCCTCGTTGAGAAACGTGGCTTTCCTCAGAGACACTGGCGGTCACCACACCCCTCCGACTTTCAGGTACGACTATATAATCTCACTAAAACACTAGTAACACAATAAACAGATAAGGGATTTTGCGGAATTATCCTAGTAAATGTGTCTAATAACATCTGAATTTTTTCCGAGTCCTTCACTCTCACTTTCCTCATCCATGAATCTTTCATCCTCGCTCACAAAAAAATCTTGCCTCGTTGAGAAACGTGGCTTTCCTCAGAGACACTGGCGGTCACCACACCCCTCCGACTTTCAGGTACGACCATATAATCTCACTAAAACACTAGTAACACAATAAGCAGATAAGAGATTTTGCGGAATTATCCTAGTAAATGTGTCTAATAACATCTGAATCGCTCCCACTGCCCTCGTCTTTTTTTTTTTCTAGTCCTTCACTCTCACTTTCCTCATCCACGAATCTTTCATCCTCGCTCACAAAAAATCTTGCCTCGTTGAGAAACGTGGCTTTCCTCAGAGACACTGGCGGTCACCACACCCCTCCGGCTTTCAGGTACGACCATATAATCTCACTAAAACACTAGTAACACAATAAGCAGATAAGGGATTTAGCAGAATTATCCTAGTAAATGTGTCTAATAACATCTGAATTTTTTCCGAGTCCTTCACTCTCACTTTCCTCATCCACGAATCTTTCATCCTCGCTCCAAAAAAATCTTGCCTAGTTGAGAAACGTGGCTTTTCTCAGAGACACTGGCGGTTACCACACCCCTCCGACTTTCAGGTACGACCATATAATCTCACTAAAACACTAGTAACACAATAAGCAGATAAGGGATTTTGCGGAATTATCCTAGTAAATGTGTCCAATAACATCTGAGTCGCTCCCACTGACCTTGTCTTTTTTTTTTTTCTAGTCCTTCGCTCTCACTTTCCTCATCCACGAATCTTTCATCCTCACTCCAAAAAAATCTTGCCTCGTTGAGAAACGTGGCTTTCCTCAGAGACACTGGCGGTCGCCACACCCCTCCGACTTTCAGGTACGACTATATAATCTCACTAAAACACTAGTAACACAATAAGCAGATAAGGGATTTAGCAGAATTATCCTAGTAAATGTGTCTGATAACATCTGAGTCGCTCCCACTGCCCTCGTCTTTTCTTTTTTTTTTCTAGTCCTTCACTCTCACTTTCCTCATCCACGAATCTTTCATCCTCGCTCAAAAAAAAATCTTGCCTCGTTGAGAAACGTGGCTTTCCTCAGAGATACTGGCGGTCACCACACCCGTGGCTACACCCTTCCGACTTTCACGTACGACTATATAATCTCACTAAAACACCCTTAACTTAATCTTTCATCCTCGCTCAAAAAAAATCTTGCCTCGTTGAGGAACGTGGCTTTCCTCAGAGACACTGGCGGTCACCACACCCCTCCGACTTTCAGGTACGACTATATAATCTCACTAAAACACTAGTAACACAATAAGCAAATAAGGGATTTTGCAGAATTATCCTAGCAAATGTGTCTAATAACATCTGAATTTTTTTCTAGTCCTTCACTCTCACTTTCCTCATCCACGAATCTTTCATTCTCGCTCAAATTAACGGGGAAATTGTCGCTTTCTCGGTCCGAATCGCTCTGGCTGCAGGTGGCCATGATTGTAAACAACGTTCAGATGTGAGGAGCTCCACAACCCGTGACGTCACGCGCACATCGTCTCTTACTTCCGGTACAGGCAAGGCTTTTTTTATTAGCGACCAAAAGTTGCGAACTTTATCATCGATGTTCTCTACTAAATCCTTTCAGCAAAAATATGGCGAAATGATGAAGTATGACACACAGAATGGACCTGCTATCCCCGTTTGAATAAGAACATCTCATTTCAGTAGGCCTTTAAACAATGGTGTGCTTTTATTGTGAAAATCCTATAGCGAGCATGGGAAAAGAACAAAGTGCGAGGCAGGCTGGGGGAGGAGTCTAAATCCTAGGTCGGGAGAGGGCACAACGCCTCTCCTATAAGGCACTTGTGAAGCCCCGCCCCCTTTTTTTTTTTTTTTTCTAGCTAGCAAACACAAGCGGAAAGAGTTTGGCACGACTTCCTGTTGGGGGTGACGTCAACAGTTGTGCTCGCAGTGAGGAAGATTGTCTCTCAGCACGTCTCTCCCAGAATCCTGTGCAGGTCCTCGGGCAGAACCCGGCCTTCTTCGCCCCGGCTCAGGTTCCTCACCAGCCTGCGGGCGCCCCCCCGCAAGCAGGACAGAGTTGAAGTCCGCGTGACGGGGGCGGGGGGGGGGGGGGGGGGGGTAAAAAAACGAAAAAAAAAAGACTTTTTACCACATTCCCGACATGTCCTGGTGCATCAGCTGGATGACGTCGCCGCAGTTGAAGATGATGTCATCGCTGCTGGCCATGCTGCTCGCCACCAGCACCCGGTAACTGCCCGACACCTGCGGCGACAAAGGTGAGGTCACGTGACGCGCTCGCCCCGGCATGTCAGGACAAGGAATCCGAACCAGAGGGACGGGGAGGTCGTCCTCGTCCTCGTCCTCGTCCTCGGAGTCCGACAGGTCGGTGGCGCCCCAGTCCTCCAGGCCGTCGCAGGCGGCGACGGGCCAACCTGCAAAGGGGAAGTTAGCGTCGCCTTCTGGTGTTCGGACGGCGTGTGGCGGGCTCACCGCGGCGAGGCGAGTGGACCACGGGGTCGGAGTGGGCGGGGCTGGTGTGCGCAAACTCCTCCCATCGGTGGGCGTGGCTTGTGGCCGACGAGCTGTGAGTAACAGGAAGACACGCTGAGCAGCCTCCCGACGATGCTCCGCCCCACGAGACACACACCTCGGACGCACTGACACACACACACACACACACACACACACACACGACAACCGACGCGTCACATTCGCCGCTAGGAACAGGTGTCAGTCAGGTGGGAGGAGTCTAAAGAGGAAGTAACAGGACGCAAACACGTGCACAGGAGGGTCACCTGTCGGAGAAGAGGGGCTCCGACACGCCGGCGACTTGTCCTGGAAACAACACATCAATAATGACAAACGTTTTTTTGGGAATGGTTCAAGAAAAATATAATAAAATATGATAGAACGTAACGTATTGCAGTGCAATGTCATATAAATAATATAATATTATGCAATGTAATATAATGTCATGTAAAATAATTAATACAATGCAAGGCAATGCAATCAAAATGATGTAATAGAATATAATGTAAAATAATGTAGTTTTATTAATATAAAGCAATGCAATGCAATGTAATCGAAATAATATAATACAGTGTAATATAAAGTAATATAATGTAATTGAACTAAAACAATGCAATGCAATCTAAACAATATAATGCAATTTAATCTAAATAATGTAACATAATAAACTAATAATAAAAAAGAAAAAGTGATACATTATATGAAATAAAATAATATATACAAATAAAATGAAATTAAATATAAATACATATGAAATATTGTAAGATAATGTAATAATAAACAATGTAATTTAAAATGATGTAATATTACATAAACAACGTAATTTAAAATGATATATGATGTATTATAATATGATGGACAAGCGGGAGAAAAATAGATGGATGGATAATATAAACTAATATGAATAAAAAGTGATAAATTATATAAAATTATATAATATATAAAATAAAATGAAATAAAATGTATGGATGAAAAAATAGAAGATAATGTAATGATAAACAAACAATGTAATTTAATATGATGTATTATGATATGATGGACAAGCGGTAGAAAATAGATGGATGGATGGATGGATGGATAATATAAACTAAATACAAAGTGATCAATTATATAAAATTATATAAAATACAAAAATAAAATGAAATAAAATGTATAGATGAAAAAATATAAGATAATGTAATAATAAATAAACAATGTAAGTTAAAAGTATATATGATGTATTATGATATGATGGACAAGCGGTAGAAAATAGATGGATAGATGGATGGATAATACAAAACTAATATAAATAAAAAGTGATAAATTATATAAAATTATATAATATATAAAAATAAAATGACATAAAATATATAGATGAAAACATACAAGATAATGTAATAATAAATAAAAAAATCATTTAAAATGATCTAATATTAAATAAACAATGTAATTTAAAATGATACAAGATGTATTATGATATGATGGAAAAGTGGTAGAAAATGGATGGATGGATAATATAAATAAAAAGTGATCAATTATATAAAATTAAATATTATATAAAAATAAAATGAAATAAAATATAAATATATATAAAATACTATAAGATAATGTAATAATAAACAAACAATGTCATTTAAAATGATCTAATATTACATAAACAATGCAATTTAAAATGATACAAGATGTATTATGATATGATGGACAAGCGGTAGGAAATGGATGGATGGATGGATAATATAAATAAAAAGTGATAAATTATATAAAATTAAATAATATATACAAATCAAATGAAATAAAATATAAATATATATGAAATAATATAAAATAATGTAATTATAAACAAACAATGTCATTTAAAATGATACAAGATGTATTATGATATGATGGACAAGCGGTAGAAAATGGATGGATGGATAATATAAACTAATAATATAAATAAAAAGTGATAAATTATATAAAATTAAATAACATATAAAAAATAAAATATAAGTGTATATGAAAAAATATAAGATAATGTAATAATAAATAAACAATGTAATTTAAGATGATTTAAAAATATAATAATGTAAAATAATATAATACATTACTGTATACAAATTTAAGTATTATAATATGATATAATCATACAATATAAGATCATATAAACCTTTTTGTTGCTGACTAATGATTTTATGAAGTTCTGTCAGCCAGGTGTCCTTCACCTCCACACTCGGGGCCTACACACACACACACACACACACACACACACACACACACACACACACACACTAATAAATAAGAAGACTACTACTATAATATTTCTGTGAGCAAATAAAAGTCGAACCTGCAGGACGTAGACTTGGTGTCCCGCAGTGTCGCACATTTCAAACTTCTTGCCGTCTCCTTTCACGTTTTCCGTCACTCTCACGGAGTTCATCTGCGTGACGACGACACTTTATTCCATAATTCCTTTTTTTTTTTTTTTTTTTCTTCCACCGAACGAACCAAATGGGGCGTCCGTCAACTCACCCTGAGGCAGGACTTGAAGCTGTAGACGGGCGTGCGCTCGTCCCGCCGCTTGCAGAAGAGCAGGGCGCGCTCGTGGAGGAAGACGTGTCTCTGCATGGGCTTAAAGCGGCCCAGCACCGCCGCCCTCTTGTGGCTCACCCACACACTGAAGCCGCCCTGCAGCAGCACCCGACCCAGACCGCCCAGGTCGCCCTGAAACAGTCAACATCGCTCTCAAAACGGCGTAAAGTGCGGAAATGAATGGAATAATAAATAGGAAGTACAAACCCCGTTTCCATATGAGTTGGGAAATTGTGTTAGATGTAAATATAAACAGAATACAATGATTTGCAAATCATTTTCAACCCATATTCAGTTGAATATGCTACAAAGACAACATAGACTCCCTTTTTAGACCAGTTGATCTGCCGTTTCTTTTCTTTTTCTCCTATGTCCCACTCTCCCTTGTGGAGGGGGTCCGGTCCGATCCGGTGGCCATGTACTGCTCGCCTGTGTATCGGCTGGGGACATCTCTGCGCTGCTGATCCGCCTCCGCTTGGGATGGTTTCCTGCTGGCTCCGCTGTGAACGGGACTCTCGCTGCTGTGTACGATCCGCTTTGGACTGGACTCTCGCGACTGTGTTGGATCCATTGTGGATTGAACTTTCACAGTATCATGTTAGACCCGCTCGACATCCATTGCTTTCCTCCTCTCCAAGGTTCTCATAGTCATCATTGTCACCGACGTCCCACTGGGTGTGAGTTTTCCTTGCCCTTATGTGGGCCTACCGAGGATGTCGTAGTGGTTTGTGCAGCCCTTTGAGACACTAGTGATTTAGGGCTATATAAGTAAACATTGATTGATTGATTGATATTTCATGTTCAAACTCATTAACTTTGTTTTTTTTTGTTACAAATAATAATTAACTTAGAATTTTATGGCTGCAACACGTGCCAAAGTAGTTGGGAAAGGGCATGTTCACCACTGTGTTACATCACCTTTTCTTTTAACAACACTCAATAAACGTTTGGGAACTGAGGAAACTAATTGTTGAAGCTTTGAAAGTGGAATTCTTTCCCATTCTTCAATCAATCAATCAATCAATCAATGTTTACTTATATAGCCCTAAATCACTAGTGTCTCAAAGGGCTGCACAAACCACTACCACATCCTCGGTAGGCCCACATAAGGGCAAGGAAAAACTCACACCCAGTGGGACGTCGGTGACAATGATGACTATGAGAACCTTGGAGAGGAGGAAAGCAATGGATGTCGAGCGGGTCTAACATGATACTGGGAAAGTTCAATCCATAATGGATCCAACACAGTCGCGAGAGTCCGGTCCAAAGCGGATCCGACACAGCAGCGAGAGTCCCGTCCACAGGAAACCATCCCAACCGGAGGCGGATCAGCAGCGCAGATACACAGGCAAGCAGTACATGGCCACCGGATCGGACCGGACCGGACCCCCTCCACAAGAGGGGGGACATAGGAGGAAAAAGAAAAGAAACGGCAGATCAACTGGTCTAAAAAGGGAGTCTATTTAAAAACTAGAGTATACAAATGAGTTTTAAGGTGAGACTTAAATGCCACCTATTATTGCCACCTTTCCCAACTTCTTTGTCAGGTGTTGCTGGCATCAAATTCTAAAGTTAATGATTTTTTATCAGTTTGAACATCAAATATGTTGTCTTTGTCGCATATTCAACTGAAAAGGATTTGCTAATATTTTGTTTATATTTACATCTAACACAATTTCCCAAATAATGTATTATTATGAGATGATAAATGTCTCCCCCTTGTGGATTAATGGAGAACTACAACACTTCTGCCTGGGGTTGGTGGACCTGGTATCCGGTGATGGCGGTCTGGTGCATGGAGTCGTTGAGGGACTTGAGCAGGTCCAGCATGCAGTCCAGCGCCTCCTGGAGTTGCGTGCGGTACTCCAGCTGCATGCAGTGCTTGAGGAGCTCCTGCGGGACGGAGGACGGGCGCCGGTCAGCTGACAGGAAGTGACGCGCCCGCCGAGCAGGACCGACCTTGAGGAGGAGCTGGTACTTGGCGAGGCGCTGGACCGGTTTCAGGAGGTACGAGTCCAAGGCCAGCTTGTGATCCAGTTTTTTCTGGCACTCCTGCGGGACGGACACTTGGTGAGACGCGCGCACACACACGCACACACACACACACACCTGGAAGAAGGCGGAGTCAGAACACTGTCGCCATAGCGACTCGGAGCGAGGCTTGTTCTGGCAATAGCGCTCGTACACCTGGAACTTGTCTTTCTACACACACACACACACACACACACACACACACACACACACACACACACACACACACACACACACACACACACACACACACATCATCGGCGTCGAGCCCCCGCCGAGACAAAAGTGTCCCCCCCTTCCTCACCCGCAGCAGGAAGCACCCCCCCACCCTCTCAGGTGTGTCCAGACAACGCTGGAGGTCCTGCAGGAAGATTCTGGAGGCGGGAGAAAGGTTGAAAGGGGGCGGAGCCTGGACGGCCTCTGTCAGGTGAGGAGGAAGTGAGGTCACCTGCTGTGAAACTGGTAGATCTCGGGCATGTTGCCGAACAGGATGTCCTTCTGACTGAGGAGGAGGGACGGAAGTAGGTACGCCATGGACGGGTCCTCCATCTCTGCTCGGTAACCCTTGACGACGAGGGGACAAGGAGGCAGGAGACAAGGACGTGAGGTAGGGGACAAGGAGGCAGGAGACAAGGACGTGAGGTAGGAGACAAGATGGGAGACAGGGACGTAAGATAGGGGACAAGGAGGCAGGAGACAAGGACGTGAGGGAGGAGACAAGATGGGAGACAGGGACGTAAGATAGGGGACAAGGAGGCAGGAGACAAGGATGTGAGGGAGGAGACAAGATGGGAGACAGGGACGTAAGATAGGGGACAAGGAGGCAGGATGGGAGACAGAGATGTAAGATAGGGGACAAGGGGGCAGGATGGGAGACAGAGATGTAAGATAGGGGACAAGGGGGCAGGATGGGAGACAGAGATGTAAGATAGGGGACAAGGAGGCAGGAGACAAGGACGTGAGGTAGGAGACAAGATGGGAGACAGGGATGTAAGATAGGGGACAAGGAGGCAGGATGGGAGACAGAGATGTAAGATAGGGGACAAGGAGGCAGGAGACAAGGACGTGAGGTAGGAGACAAGATGGGAGACAGGGATGTAAGATAGGGGACAAGGAGGCAGGATGGGAGACAGAGATGTAAGATAGGGGACAAGGGGGCAGGATTGGAGACAGAGATGTAAGATAGGGGACAAGGGGGCAGGAGACAAGGACGTGAGGTAGGAGACAAGATGGGAGACAGGGACGTAAGATAGGGGACAAGGAGGCAGGAGACAAGGACATAAGGTAGGAGACAAGATGGGAGACAGGGATGTAAGATAAGGGACAAGGAGGCAGGAGACAAGGACATAAGGTAGGAGACAAGATGGGAGACAGAGACGTAAGATAGGGGACAAGGAGGCAGGAGACAAGGACGTGAGGGAGGAGACAAGATGGGAGACAGAGACGTAAGATAAGGGACAAAGAGGCAGGAGACAAGGACATAAGGTAGGAGACAAGATGGGAGACAAGGATGTAAGATAGGGGACAAGGAGGCAGGAGACAGGGACGTGAGGTAGGAGACAAGATGGGAGACAAGGATGTAAGATAAGGGGCAAGGAGGTAGGAAAGAAGAAAAGGACATAAGACAGGGGAACAGGAGACAGGAAAGGAGAAAAAGATGTAAGATAGGGGACAAGGAGGTAGGAAAGGAGAGACGGATGTAAGATAGGGGACAAGGAGGGAGGAAAGGAAAGAAGGATGTAAGATAGGGGACAAGGAGGCAGAAAAGGGAATAAGGAGGTGAGAGAGGGGACAAGGAGGCAGGAAAGGGAATAAGGATGTAAGATAGGGAACAAGGAGGCAGGAAAGAGGATAAGGATGTAAGATAGGGGACAAGGAGGCAGGAATAGAGATGAGGCCGTAAGATTTGGGATAAGGAGGCAGCATATAAGATAAGGATATAAGAGAGGGGACAAGGAGGCAGGAAAGGGAATAAGGAGGTAACACAGCGGACAAGGAAGCAGGGAAGGGAATAAGGAGGTAAGATAGGGAACAAGGAGGCAGGAAAGGAGAAAAAGACGTAATATAGGGGACAAGGAGGCAGGAATGAGAATAAGGAGGTGAGACAGGGGACAAGGAGGCAGGAAAGGGAATAAGGAGGTAAGATAGGGAACAAGGAGGTAGGAAAGGAGAAAAAGATGTAAGAGGGGACAAGGAGGCAGGGAAGGGAATAAAGACACAAGATAGGGAATAAGGAGTCAGGAAAGGGAATAAGGACATAAGATAGGGAACAAGGAGGCAGGAAAGGAGACAAACATGTAAGATAGGGGACAAGGAGGCAGGAAAGGGAATAAGGAGGTAAGATAGGGGACAAGGGGGCAGGAAAGGGAATAAGGAGGTAAGATAGGGAACAAGGAGGCAGGAAAGGAGACTAACATGTAAGATAGGGGACAAGGAGGCAGGAAAGGGAATAAGGAGGTAAGATAGGGGACAAGGAGGCAGGAAAGGGAATAAGGAGGTGAGATAGGGGACAAGGAGGCAGGGAAGGGAATAAGGAGGTAAGATAGGGAACAAGGAGCCAGGAAAGTAGAAAAAGATGTAAGATAGGGGACAAGGAGGCAGGAAAGGAGACAAGGATGCAGGATTGGGGACAAGGATGCAAGATGGGAGACAAGGACGCTGGATGGGAGACGAGGACGCAAGATAGGAGACAAGGATGCAGGGTGGGAGATAAGGATGCAGAATGGGAGACAAGGATGCAAGATGGGAGACAAGGACGCTGGATGGGAGACGAGGACGCAAGATAGGAGACAAGGATGCAGGGTGGGAGATAAGGACGCAGAATGGGAGACAGGGACGTAAGATAGGAGACAAGGATACAAGATAGGAGACAAGAATGTGGGATAGGAGATTAGGGCGCAAGATGGGAGACAAGGATACAAGATAGGAGACAAGGATGTGGGATAGGAGACAAGGGTGCAAGATGGGAGACAAGGGAATAAGGAGGTAAGATAGGGGACAATGAGGCAGGGAAGGGAATAAGGAGTTAAGATAGGGAACAAGGAGCCAGGAAATTAGAAAAAGATGTAAGATAGGGGACAAGGAGGCAGGAAAGGAGAAAAAGATGTATGATAGGGGGCAAGGAGGTAGGATTGGGGACAAGGATGCAGGATAGGAGACAATGATGCAGGGTGGGAGACAAGGATACAAGATAGGAGACAGGGATGTAAGATAGGAGACAAGGGCGCAAGATGGGAGAAAAGGATACAAGATAGGAGACAAGGATGTGGGATTGGAGACAAGTATGCAGGATAGGAGACAAGGGCGCAAGATGGGAGAAAAGGATACAAGATAGGAGACAAGAATGTGGGATAGGATACAAGGATGCCGGATTGGGGACAAGGATGCAGGATAGGAGACAAGGATGCAGGTTGGGAGATAAGGATGCAGGATAGGAGACAAGGATGCAGGTTGGGAGATAAGGATGCAGGATAGGAGACAAGGATGCAGGGTGGGAGATAAGGACGCAGCATGGGAGACAAGGATGTAAGATAGGAGAGAAGGATGTAAGATAGGAGAGAAGGATGCAGGATAGGAGACAAGGATGCAGGTTGGGAGATAAGGATGCAGGATAGGAGACAAGGATGCAGGATAGGAGACAAGGACGCAAGTGAGGAGACAAGGATGCAGGTTGGGAGATAAGGACGCAGCATGGGAGACAAGGATGTGAGATAGGAGAGAAGGATGTAAGATAGGAGAGAAGGATGTAAGATAGGAGAGAAGGATGCAGGATAGGAGACAAGGATGCAGGTTGGGACATAAGGATGCAGGATAGGAGACAAGGATGCAGGGTGGGAGATAAGGACGCAAAATGGGAGACAGGGATGTAAGATAGGAGAGAAGGGCGCAAGATGGGAGAAAAGGATACAAGATAGGAGACAAGAATGTGGGATAGGAGACAAGGATGCCGGATTGGGGACAAGGATGCAGGATAGGAGACAAGGATGGAGGTTGGGAGATAAGGATGCAGGATAGGAGACAAGGATGCAGGATAGGAGACAAGGATGCCGGTTGGGAGATAAGGATGCAGGATAGGAGACAAGGATGCAGGGTGGGAGATAAGGATGCAGGATAGGAGACAAGGATGCAGGTTGGGAGATAAGGATGCAGGATAGGAGACAAGGATGCAGGGTGGGAGATAAGGATGCAGGATAGGAGACAAGGATGCAGGTTGGGAGATAAGGATGCAGGATAGGAGACAAGGATGCAGGATAGGAGACAAGGACGCAAGTGAGGAGACAAGGATGCAGGGTGGGAGATAAGGACGCAGCATGGGAGACAAGGATGTAAGATAGGAGAGAAGGATGCAGGATAGGAGACAAGGATGCAGGTTGGGGGATAAGGATGCAGGATAGGAGACAAGGATGCAGGGTGGGAGATAAGGACGCAGAATGGGAGACAAGGATGTAAGATAGGAGAGAAGGATGCAGGTTGGGAGATAAGGATGCAGGATAGGAGACAAGGATGCAGGGTGGGAGATAAGGATGCAGGATAGGAGACAAGGATGCAGGGTGGGAGATAAGGATGCAGGATAGGAGACAAGGATGCAGGGTGGGAGTTTAGGATGCAGGATAGGAGACAAGGATGCAGGGTGGGGGATAAGGATGCAGGTTGGGAGATAAGGATGCAGGGTAGGAGACAAGGATGCAGGTTGGGAGATAAGGATGCAGGATAGGAGACAAGGATGCAGGATAGGAGACAAGGACGCAAGTGAGGAGACAAGGATGCAGGGTGGGAGATAAGGACGCAGCATGGGAGAGAAGGATGTAAGATAGGAGAGAAGGATGCAGGATAGGAGACAAGGATGCAGGTTGGGGGATAAGGATGCAGGATAGGAGACAAGGATGCAGGGTGGGAGATAAGGACGCAGAATGGGAGACAAGGATGTAAGATAGGAGAGAAGGATGCAGGATAGGAGACAAGGATGCAGGATAGGAGACAAGGATGCAGGTTGGGAGATACGGATGCAGGATAGGAGACAAGGATGCAGGGTGGGAGATAAGGATGCAGGATAGGAGACAAGGATGCAGGGTGGGAGATAAGGATGCAGGATAGGAGACAAGGATGCAGGTTGGGAGATAAGGATGCAGGATAGGAGACAAGGATGCAGGGTGGGAGATAAGGATGCAGGATAGGAGACAAGGATGCAGGTTGGGAGATAAGGATGCAGGATAGGAGACAAGGATGCAGGATAGGAGACAAGGACGCAAGTGAGGAGACAAGGATGCAGGGTGGGAGATAAGGACGCAGCATGGGAGACAAGGATGTAAGATAGGAGAGAAGGATGCAGGATAGGAGACAAGGATGCAGGTTGGGGGATAAGGATGCAGGATAGGAGACAAGGATGCAGGGTGGGAGATAAGGACGCAGAATGGGAGACAAGGATGTAAGATAGGAGAGAAGGATGCAGGTTGGGAGATAAGGATGCAGGATAGGAGACAAGGATGCAGGGTGGGAGATAAGGATGCAGGATAGGAGACAAGGATGCAGGGTGGGAGATAAGGATGCAGGATAGGAGACAAGGATGCAGGGTGGGAGTTTAGGATGCAGGATAGGAGACAAGGATGCAGGGTGGGGGATAAGGATGCAGGTTGGGAGATAAGGATGCAGGGTAGGAGACAAGGATGCAGGTTGGGAGATAAGGATGCAGGATAGGAGACAAGGATGCAGGATAGGAGACAAGGACGCAAGTGAGGAGACAAGGATGCAGGGTGGGAGATAAGGACGCAGCATGGGAGAGAAGGATGTAAGATAGGAGAGAAGGATGCAGGATAGGAGACAAGGATGCAGGTTGGGGGATAAGGATGCAGGATAGGAGACAAGGATGCAGGGTGGGAGATAAGGACGCAGAATGGGAGACAAGGATGTAAGATAGGAGAGAAGGATGCAGGATAGGAGACAAGGATGCAGGATAGGAGACAAGGATGCAGGTTGGGAGATACGGATGCAGGATAGGAGACAAGGATGCAGGGTGGGAGATAAGGATGCAGGATAGGAGACAAGGATGCAGGATTGGGGACAAGGACACAAGCGAGGAGACAAGGATGCAGGATAGGAGACAAGGATGCAGGTTGGGAGATAAGGATGCAGGATAGGAGACAAGGATGCAGGGTGGGGGATAAGGATGCAGGTTGGGAGATAAGGACGCAGAATGGGAGACAAGGATGTAAGATAGGAGAGAAGGATGCAGGATAGGAGACAAGGATGCAGGTTGGGAGATAAGGATGCAGGATAGGAGACAAGGACGCAAGTGAGGAGACAAGGATGCAGGACAGGAGAGAAGGATGCAGGATAGGAGACAAGGACGCAACTGAGGAGACAAGGATGCAGGATAGGAGACAAGGATGCAGGTTGGGAGATAAGGATGCAGGATAGGAGACAAGGATGCAGGGTGGGAGACAAGGATGCAGGGTGGGAGATAAGGATGTAGGATAGGAGACAAGGATGCAGGGTGGGAGATAAGGATGCAGGACAGGAGAGAAGGATGCAGGATTGGAGACAAGGATGCAGGCTGGGAGATAAGGATGCAGGATAGGAGACAAGGATGCAGGGTGGGAGATAAGGATGTAGGATAGGAGACAAGGATGCAGGGTGGGAAATAAGGATGCAGGACAGGAGAGAAGGATGCAGGATTGGAGACAAGGATGCAGGCTGGGAGACAAGGATGCAGGATAGGAGACAAGGATGGAGGTTGGGAGATAAGGATGCAGGACAGGAGAGAAGGATGCAGGATAGGAGACAAGGACGCAAGTGAGGAGAGAAGGATGCAGGATTGGGGACAAGGACACAAGCGAGGAGACAAGGATGCAGGACAGGAAAGGGAGAGTGTGTGCGTGTGCGTACGTGAAGACGCTCACCAGCAGCACGGTGAGCAGCTCGTCCACGTAGATCTTCTCCGTGTAGATCAGCTCCTTCATGACGTGACTGCGGAGTCCAAGGCGACACCCTGAGTGACCTTTGACCTCAGCCAGGAGGACATTTACACGTACCGTGCGATTTGCTCAGGATTGTCCTCCGCCTCCGAGTCGGTGTCGGGGGCGGAGCCATACAGAGTACTGCGGTGGCCATGGTAGTCGTGCATCACCTCAATCTGACGCAACAAGACGTCCGTTACACACACACACACACACACACACACACACACACACATATGCGCTCACCTTACGCTGGCCGCCGCTCCTCCTCGACGTTCTCTTGCCAGGAAGAAGGTCGAAGGAGAACTTGGAGTTGAGGAGGTTGAAGTCCACGCCTGCAGACACAAGCAGAATGAGGAGCGGTCGTCCATCTTGGATGGGGGTGTAGAGGGGGGGGGGCTACCATGCTTGGGGGAGAAGAGGGGCGACTTGCAGCGCTGAAGAGTCTGCTCGGCCTCGGGCCGCGGCGCCACCAGCTGGATGGGTCTGACCCGCACGTCGGCCATCTTCCTGAGACACTGCTCCCTGTTTCGCATCATGGCCTGCACGGACGTCAGCTTGTCCGTCACCATGGAGATCTGGTCCTGACAGGCACCGGCGTGTCATCATCAGACAGGAAGTGTGTGTGTGTGTGTGTGTGTGTGTGTGTGTGTGTGTCGCTACCTGCAGCTGCGGGGTGAGGATAGCCTCAAACTCCAGACTGGGGAAGTCTTGCTTGTTCTTAATGACAGGTGGCGCCCTCTCCTGGTGGCAGCTCAGGTAGTGCAAGGCCTCCTGGGCTCCTTCCCTGGTCTGGAACTTGTCCACCATCTGACTGGCCAGCAGGTAGGCGCCCTCGTCACACCAGCGCAGCGCCTACACACACACACACACACACACACGCACACATTCTTGTATTTGTGACCTTCTTGAGACCTCTGAAAAATGCCTCCCTCATTAAGACCACCCTTTTCTAGATATATAAAGATTTGTATTTACAACATTAATAATATATACATACTATGCAAATACAAAAAAAAGCTTCCGTTGGGATGGAATTGCACAACAAAAATGAGAATTTCGATAAAAGTCGTCATTTTACTCAGCGTAAGGTCAAAATTTTACAAGGAAAAAGTGAACATTTATGCCATATTTTCATAAAAGGCCCTGTAAGGAGGTGGCGACTTGTCCAGGATGTACACCGCCTTTCGCCAGATTGCAGCTGACATAGGCTCAAGCGACCCCCCCCGCGACCCCAAAAGGGACAAGCAGGAGAAAATGGAGGGATGGATTTTCATAAAAGTTGGAATTTTACTCAACAAGAGTCGCAATTTTACAAGAAAATATTAAAATGTTGGCAATTTTACGAAAAGAATCGCGATTTTATTCGAAAAAAAAGACACAATATCATTAGAAACCTTTAAAATTTGGGCAATACTATAATAATAATGGGAATTTTACTTGGCAAAGTGATGACAAATGTCACTATTTTACAATAACAACAAAAAAATTGGGCAATATTGTGAAAAAAGTCTGAATTTCATATGACAAATGTCACCATTTTGCACAAAAAATGTTAATAATTTGACATAAAAAAGTAATAATTTTGACACAATACATAAACAAAAAGAATATGAAAAATTGTTTCCAATTTTATAAGAAAAAAGTCGACACGTTGTGAGTAAAAGACTACTTCTGGATTTATTTATTTTTTAATTTTTTTGTTTGTAATTGGCTTTTAATATCCATTATTTACTTCAATTTATTACAATATGTCTCTATATACATATTTTTAATATAATTTAAAAAAAAAAAGTTGGCCAAAAAGGGGTCGCATTTCCATTTCTCCCACACACTTGTTATTTCATATGTTGGCTCGAGTGGGAGCACTTTTAAAACCGATTTGAAAAATCCCTCCTTTTTGGGACCACCCTCGTTTTGACAGATTTCACCACCGGGGGGTGCAAATGAGACATTCTCTATTAGATGCAATGGTTTTCCATGATTTATGTCCTCACTTGTTCACACCTCCTCATATGGAAGCTACTTTTCCTTGTTGATGTCTCAAGAAGGGTCGAAACACAACAACACACACACACACACACATTGTTGTATTTGTGACCTTCTTGAGACCTCTGAAAAATGTCTACGTCTTTAGGACCACCCTTTTCTAGATATATAAAGAAGTGTATTTACAACATTAATAATATATACATACTATGCAAATACAAAAAAAAGCTTCCGTTGAGATGGAATTGCACAACAAAAATGAGAATTTCGATAAAAGTCGTCATTTTACTCAGCGGTAAGGTCAAAATTTTACAAGAAAAACTGAACATTTATGCCATATTTTCATAAAAGGCCCGGTAAGGAGGTGGCGACTTGTCCAGGATGTACCCCGCCTTTCGCCAGATTGCAGCTGATATAGGCTCAAGCGACCCCCCCCCCCCCCCCCCCGCGACCCCAAAAGGGACAAGCAGGAGAAAATGGAGGGATGGATTTTCATAAAAGTTGGAATTTTACTCAACAAGAGTCGCAATTTTACAAGAAAATATTAAAATTTTGGCAATTTTACGAAAAGAATCGCAATTTTATTTAAAAAAAAAGACACAATATCATTAGAAACCTTTAAAATTTGGGCAATACTATGATAAAAATGTGAATTTTACTTGGCAAAGTGATGATAAAAGTCACAATTTTACTCCAAAAATGTCACTATTTTACAATAACAACAAAAAAATTGGCAATATTGTGAAAAAAGTCTGGATTTCATATGACAAATGTCGCCATTTTGCACTAAAAATGTATATAATATGACATAAAAAAGTAATAATTTTGCCACAATACATAAACAGAAAGAATATGAAAAATTATTTCCAATTTTATAAGAAAAAAGTCGACACATTGTGAGAAAAAGACTACTTCTAGATTTATTAATTTTTTTATTTTTTTGTTTGTAATTGGCTTTTAATATCCATTATTTACTTCAATTTATTACAATATGTCTCTATATACATATTTTTTGTAATTAAAAAAAAAATGTTGGCCAAAGGGCTCGTATTTCCATTTCTTCCAAACACTTGTTATTTCATATGTTGGCCCGAGTGGGAGCACTTTTAAAACCGATTTGAAAAATTGCCAATTTTACTCGGCAAAATGATGACAAAAGTCACAATTTTACTCCAAAAATGTCACTATTTTACAATAACAACAAAAAAATTGGGCAATATTGTGAAAAAAGTCTGAATTCCATATGACAAATGTCGCCATTTTGCATTAAAAATGTAAATATTTTGACATAAAAAAGTAAGTATTTTGCCACACTACATAAACAGAAAGAATATGAGAAATTGTTCCCAATTTTATAAGAAAAAAGTGGACACATTGTGAGGAAAATACTGCTTCCAGTTACTTAAAAAAAATAAAAATAAAATTGGTTTGTAATTGTTTTTTTAATTTTCATTATTTACTTCAAGTTATCACAATATGTCTCTATATACATATCTTTTGTAATTAAAAAAAAAATGTTGGCCAAAGGGGTCGCATTTCCATTTCTTACACACACTTGTTATTTCATATGTTGGCCCGAGTGGGAGCACTTTTAAAACCGATTTGAAAAATTGCCAATTTTACTCGGCAAAATGGTGACAAAAGTCACAATTTTACTCCAAAAATGTCACTATTTTACAATAACAACAAAAAAATTGGGCGATATTGTGAAAAAAGTCTGAATTTTATATGACAAATGTTGCCACTTTGCACTAAAAATGTAAATAATATGACATAAAAAAGTAATAATTTTGACACACTAAATAAACGGAAAGAATATGAAAAATTGTTTCCAATTTTATAAGAAAAAAGTCGACACATTGTGAGAAAAAGACTACTTCTAGATTTATTTATTTTTTAATTTTTTTGTTTGTAATTGGCTTTTAATATCCATTATTTACTTCAATTTATTACAATATATCTCTATATACATATTTTTTTTAATTAAAAAAAAAAATGTTGGCCAAAAAGGGGTCGCATTTCCATTTCTTCCACACACTTGTTATTTCATATGTTGGCCCGAGTGGGAGCACTTTTAAAACCGATTTGAAAAATCCCTCCTTTTTGGGACCACCCTCGTTTTGACAGATTTCACCACCAGGGGGTGCAAATGAGACATTCTCTATTAGATGCAATGGTTTTTCGTATTGGGACCATGATTTATGTCCTCACTTGTTCACACCTCCTCATATGGAAGCTACTTTTCCTTGTTGATGTCTCAAGAAGGGTCGAAACACAAGAACACACACACACATTTTTGTATTTGTTACCTTCTTGAGACCTCCAAAAAATGCCCACCTCTTTAGGACCAGCCTTTCTAGATATATAAAGAAGTGTATTTACAACATTAATAATATATAAATACTATGCAAATATAAAAAAGCTTGTTGTGAAAAATGAAGTGGAATTTCACAACAAAAACTTAGATTTTTGGTAAAAGTCGTAATTTTACTCAGCACAGGTCAACATTTTATGAGAAAAACTGAACGTTTGTGCGATATTTTCATAAAAGTTGGAGTTTTACTCATTAACAGTCGCAGTTTTACAAGAAAAGCTTAAAATTTTGGCAATTTTACGAAAAGAATCGCGATTTTACTCGAAAAAAAGACACAATATCATTAGAAACCTTTACAATTTGGGCAATACTATAATAAAAATGTTAATTTTACTTGGCAAAGTGATGACAAGTCACTATTTTACTCAGAAAATGTCACTATTTTACAATAACAACAAAAAAATTGGCAATATTGTGAAAAAAAGTCTGAATTTCATATGACAAATGTCACCATTTTGCATTAAAAATATAAATAGTTCGACATAAAAAAGTAATAATTTTTCCACACTACAGAAACTGAAAGAATATGAGAAAATGTTCCCAATTTTATAACAAAAAAGTCGACACATTGTGAGAAAAAGACTGCTTCTAGTTACTTTAAAAAAAATGTTTTGGTTTGTAATTGTTTTTTAATATTCATTATTTACTTCAATTTATTACAATATGTCTCTATATACATATTTTTTGTAATTAAAAAAAAAATGTTGGCCAAAGGGCTCGCATTTCCATTTCTTCCACACACTTGTTATTTCATATGTTGGCCAGAGTGGGAGCACTTTTAAAACCGATTTGAAAAATCCCTCCTTTTTGGGACCACCCTCGTTTTGACAGTTTTCACCACCAGGGGGTGCAAATGAGACATTCTCTATTAGATGCAATGGTTTTTCCATATTGGGACCATGATTTATGTCCTCACTTGTTCACACCTCCTCATATGGAAGCTACTTTTCCTTGTTGATGTCTCAAGAAGGGTCGAAACACAAGAACATAAACACACATTTTTGCATTTCTTACCTTCTTGAGACCTCCAAAAAAAACCTACCTCTCTAGGATCAGCCTTTCTAGATATATAAAGAAGTGTATTTACAACATTAATAATATATAAATACTATGCAAATATAAAAAAGCTTTTTGTGAAAAATGAAGTGGAATTTCACAACAAAAACTTAGAATTTTGGTAAAAGTCGTAATTTTACTCAGCACAGGTCAACATTTTAAGAGAAAAACTGAACATTTGTGCGATATTTTCATAAAAGTTGGAATTTTACTCATTAACAGTCGCAGTTTTACAAGAAAAGATAAAAATTTTGGCAATTTTACGAAAAGAATCGCGATTTTATTCGAAAAAAAGACACAATATCATGAGAAACCTTTACAATTTGGGCAATACTATAATAATAATGTTAATTTTACTTTGCAAAATGATGACAAAAGTCACCATTTTACTCAGAAAATGTCACTATTTTACAAGAACAACAAAAAAATTGGGCAATATTGTGAAAAAAGTCTGAATTTTATATGACAAATGTTGCCATTTTGCATTAAAAATGTAAATAGTTCGACATAAAAAAGTAATAATTTTGACACGCTACAGAAACTGAAAGAATATGAGAAATTGTTCCCAATTTTATAAGAAAAAAGTCGACACAGTGTGAGAAAAAGACTGCTTCCAGTTACTTTAAAAAAAATGTTTTGGCTTGTAATTGTTTTTTTAATTTTCATTATTTACTTCAAATTATTATAATATGTCTATATATACATATTTTTTGTATTTTTTTTTTAAATAAATGTTGGCCAAAGGGGTCGCATTTCAACTTCTTACACACACTTGTTATTTCATATGTTGGCCCGAGTGGGAGCACTTTTAAAACCGATTTGAAAAATTGCCAATTTTACTCGGCAAAATGATGACAAAAGTCACAATTTTACTCCAAAAATGTCACTATTTTACAAGAACAACAAAAAAATTGGCGATACTGTGAAAAAAGTCTGAATTTTATATGACAAATGTCGCCACTTTGCACTAAAAATGTAAATAATTTGACATAAAAAAGTAATAATTTTGACACGCTACAGAAACAGAAAGAATATGAGAAATTGTTCCCAATTTCATAAGAAAAAAGTCGACACATTGTGAGGAAAATACTGCTTCCAGTTACTTAAAAAAAATAAAAATAAAATTGGTTTGTAATTGTTTTTTTAATTTTCATTATTTACTTCAAGTTATCACAATATGTCTCTATATACATATTTTTAGTAATTAAAAAAAATAAAAGTTGGCCCAAAAGGGGTCGCATTTCCATTTCTTACACACACTTGTTATTTCATATGTTGACCAGAGTGGGAGCACTTTTAAAACCGATTTGAAAAATTGCCAATTTTACTCGGCAAAATGATGACAAAAGTCACAATTTTACTCCAAAAATGTCACTATTTTACAAGAACAACAAAAAAAATGGCAATATTGTGAAAAAAGTCTGAATTCCATATGACAAATGTCGCCATTTTGCATTAAAAATGTAAATATTTTGACATAAAAAAGTAAGTATTTTGCCACACTACATAAACAGAAAGAATATGAGAAATTGTTCCCAATTTTATAAGAAAAAAGTCGACACATTGTGAGGAAAATACTGCTTCCAGTTACTTAAAAAAAATAAAAATAAAATTGGTTTGTAATTGTTTTTTTAATTTTCATTATTTACTTCAAGTTATCACAATATGTCTCTATATACATATTTTTTGTAATTAAAAAAAATAAATGTTGGCCAAAAAGGGCTCGCATTTCCATTTCTTCCAAACACTTGTTATTTCATATGTTGGCCCGAGTGGGAGCACTTTTAAAACCGATTTGAAAAATTGCCAATTTTACTCGGCAAAATGATGACAAAAGTCACTATTTTACTCCGAAAATGTCACTATTTTACAATAACAACAAAAAAATTGGGCAATATTGTGAAAAAAGTCTGGATTTCATTTGACAAATGTCGCCATTTTGCACTAAAAATGTAAATAATATGACATAAAAAAGTAATAATTTTGCCACAATACATAAACAGAAAGAATATGAATTTTTTTTTCCAATTTTATAAGAAAAAAGTCGACACATTGTGAGAAAAAGACTACTTCTAGATGTATTTATTTTTATTTTTTTTTTGTTTGTAATTGGCTTTTAATATCTATTATTTACTTCAATTTATTACAATATGTCTCTATATACATATTTTTTGTAATTAAAAAAAAAATGTTGGCCAAAAGGGGCGCATTTCAATTTCTCACACACACTTGTTATTTCATATGTTGGCTAGAGGGGGAGCACTTTTAAAACTATGCATCCATCCATCCATTTCCTACCGCTTATTCCTTTTAGAGTCTCTGGTACCTATCTCAGCTACAATCGGGTGGAAGGCGGACTACACCCTGGACAAATCGCCACCTCATTGCAGTTTCTATATACATATTTTTTGTAATTTAAAAAAATAAATGTTGGCCAAAAAGCGGTGCATTTCAATTTCTTCACACACACTTGTTATTTCATATGTTGACCAGAGGGGGGAGCACTTTTAAAACCATGCATCTATCCATCCATTTTTTACCGCTTATTCCCTTTGGGGTCGCTGGTGCCTATTTCTGCTGCATTCGGGCGGAAGGCGGTGTACACCCTGGACAAGTCGCCACCTCATCGCAGTTTCTATATACATATTTTTTGTAATAAAAAAAAAAAAATGTTGGCCCAAGGGGTCGCATTTCAATTTCTTCCACACACTTGTTATTTCATATGTTGGCCAGAGGGGGAGCACTTTTAAAACCATGCATCCATCCATCCATTTTTACCGCTTATTCCAAAACTCACTATTTTACAAAAAAAAAAAATGGCAAAATTGTGAGAAAAATCTGAATTTTATATGACAAATGTCACCATTTTGCATTAAAAATGTCAATAATTTGACATAAAAAGTAATAATTTTGCCACGCTACAGAAACCGAAAGAATATGAGAAATTGTTCCCAATTTTATAAGAAAAAGTCGACACATTGTGAGGAAAATACTCCTTCTAGTTACTTTAAAAAAAAGTAACTAGAATGTATTTTGATTTTCATTATTTACTTCAAGTTATTACAATATGTCTCTATATACATATTTTTAGTAATTAAAAAAAAAAAAATGTTGGCCCAAAAGGGGTCGCATTTCCATTTCTTACACACACTTGTTATTTCATATGTTGGCCCGAGTGGGAGCACTTTTAAAACCGATTTGAAAAATCCCTCCTTTTTGGGACCACCCTCGTTTTGACAGATTTCACCACCAGGGGGTGCAAATGAGACATTCTCTATTAGATGCAATGGTTTTTCCTTGATTTATGTCATCACTTGTTCACACCTCCTCATATGGAAGCTACTTTTCCTTGTTGATGTCTCAAGAAGAGTCAAAATACAAGAACACACACACACACACACACATGCATGGTGACCTGGTCCAGGCGCAGCAGCAGGTCCCGTGTGCGGGTGAGCGAGGCTCGCTTGCTGCGCACGCCGCCACTGATGATGTCACAGTGATGTCGCAGCTCGTTGCAGCGCTGGATGATGAGCGCCAAGGCGTAGTGATGGTTGGCGGCCAGCTGGTGGCCGTGCAGCAGCAGCACCTGAGCGCGCGCCATCGCTTCCTGCGTGCACACACACACACGTGTCAGGGAGTCATGTGATGTGTGTGTGTGTGTGTGTGTGTGTGTGTGTGTGACCTGTGCTCGTTGGTCCAGGGTGCTGAGGTCCTTCAGCAGCTGTTCAGTGTGCATCAGCGTGCTGCCCACCGACATGATGGCCTTCTCCTCCGCTGAGATCTTCTCCAGCTCCTCCTCCATCTGCACACACACATTGGAGCCTGGTATTCATTCACGGCAGGGGTGTCCAAACTTTTTCCACAGAGGGCCGCACACGGCAAGATTG